>NC_086172.1:56859180-56891680 GCF_023053635.1 Elgaria multicarinata webbii
GCCTTACATGATCCAACCATGAGCATTCGGGGGCATTTTTTAGATTGAGGCCCACGTTTCGATCATTTTAGTATTCTCCAAGCTATATGGAGCTATAGTAGATATGAACTGAGAGGTGGGTTGGGGGATGTTTCCAGATCTTAATTTGAAGGGGGGGGGGAAGCAGATGTGAGCAGCTAAAGCACTGAATTGTATACCCAATGTCTGGGTTACATTTGCTTGTTCTTCCTTTCATTCTGCAGACTTAACGCCTCATGTGAATGGTTTGGTTGCAGGAACAGTGTATTGAAGGAAGATGTAACTCACACAATGGCAGCAGCAATGTAAACAGGCTCCTGACTTCTTTTTTTGCTTCTGCCGCCATGTACTTTGATGGGATTACGTTATTTAGAGCATTCCACACATTACATGGAGAAAACTCAGGTGTTATCATTAACCTGCAGAATAGAACTTTTCTGTGGTGGCACTATTTATTAATTAATTTATTTAATCTGCCCAATATCAAATGTGGATTACAAAAACTAAAAGAATAAGATTCAATATAAAACCATAAAAGTTAAAAGAATAAGATAAGTTTATAGAGAGGTTTTCTGCAATAAGTGTGCCAAGCTGGGGAGTGATAAAATCAAGTCCTTCATTGCAGAGTCCATATTCAATGCCCACAGGTCTTTATCGACCCCAAAACACATTCATATTTCACAGTGAAACCTCAGTGTTGAAACCACACTTTGACTGAATAATGCCCTTTAAATGGAAAAACCTGCATAACTAAATGTGGAGGAGATCGCTGTAAAACTTGTGGCGAGACGAATCCCTGTTTACTTGTTGTGGAATGTACCATGTTAATACACGTCGCTATATTAGAACCAGTTCTTTCCAATAGTCTATGGCTGCAATCTCATAATTCCTTCACCCATGCACATTCAAGTTGAATTGACCACAGTGGCAAAACAGAGCACGGGGGTCCATCAGGCATAGCTAGCAAAACAAGAACCATATGCAAGGCTGTGGATTGCAGCCTCTGGTCATATCCAGGGAGCCACATGACTATCTCTGCATGGCATAAATGAACATAAGGAGTCATGGGATACTAATTCATCCAGTCAAATATTATTCACTCTGACTGGCCTTGGCTTTGGGAAGACGTCTTTACCAGCCCGGCCACCAGAGTTTGTTTTAAACTGAGATATCTGGATCCTTGTACATGCAAAGATGCACCCTGCTACTCAGCAATGTGCCCGCTGATTGTCTATAGCAATTTTAGGTCTTTGACCTGGCAAACAAGAGTTTGGCAGTGTGGATTGGTAGCCATTTTTGTAAAAATTGTATGTGATATTAAACTTGCTACTATTTATAAAGCCACAGTTCTCAAATCATTTAGGCTAATGTCATGGCTCCACAGGGGCAGGATACCAGGGGTCAGGTGGTAGCCCTCTTAAGATGTGACAGTCCACTCTCCATTGAACATTTGGTGGGGACAATATTCTCCCATTTGATTAGATGTCTGCAATGCATCAAGGAAGTACCACTTAAGAACGAAGAGAATGCTTTTCATGGCACTGCAAGCGTATGGATTTAGAAGTGCTTCTGTGAAAATAAAAATGTAGTTTATTGGCCATGATATCACAAGTTTATTTTTGTTGTTATTCAAAGTTCTCATTTGATCACTCTTTTTGCAAAACTGGATTGGGATGTAGTACATAAATCAAGTTATATGAATCTTGGGTCTTACCCTTACTGGTTGGCATGCCTTGCTTAACAGGGGAATCTGAGGTGGTGAAATTGCCATTTCCTATGTGGAAGGCAGGAGGCAGGACATTTTTCTTCTTTTTCCTTTTGCAGGAATAACTGAAAAAAAAAACATTTTTCTCATATTGATTCCAATAGAATAGTAATAAACTACACCAGCTCCAGGGCTGGCATAGTTTCCTCCTCCATCCTGAGGGTATGTTGTGTGAACGTAAGTTATTTGGATCCTCTAGTTCTATAACATGTCCTGCTTGTGGGTTTACAGGTCAACAGCTGGTTGGCCACTTTGTGAACAGAATGCTGGTCTTAGATGGACCATTGGTCTGATCCAGTATGGCTCTACTTATGTTCTGACCTTTCTGGGCACACCACTGGGATGTCTCCTTTCTCCCAGGCTCTGATGTTGGTGCTTTGGCTGTGGACCTTTTCGCACCTTCCCAGAGGAGTTTTACAAGGTTGATCTCCCTGTCTGATGGCAGACTTCTTTCTATGCCCTCGAAGAGAGAGATCTGAGAAATCCAGTTGGCTGTGGGCCGACTTCCTGTGGACCATGAGACTGCACTCTAAGTAAGGCTGAAATCCTATACACACCTTAGAGTAATTCCCATTGATCTTAGCGGGGCTTACTTCTGAGATGACATAGCATTGCCTTGTCAATTTGTGCAATTGTTGCCTATGTAAAGCAATCAGTAAACCAAGAATCCTGGACACTACATACAAAAATACAAATTTCACAGTTTCCCTTTCAGTCAGCCAGGAGGGACAGTGTACGTCCACATTGAATGGTTATACTTTTTCTGAATCTCTGTATCAGCTTTGACGTGCAGAGAACTTCATTCCAGGTGGGATGAACATCTGATTTGTGTGTTAGGAGTGGATGGGTGGGTGGAGGAGGAGGCTATCATAGCTACTAGTCCTGATGACTATATGCCATCTCCAGTATCAGAGGCAGTAAGCCTATATGCACCAGTTGCTGGCAAATATGAGTGGTGCTGTTGCACCGTTACTTTTTGTCGGTCCCTAGTCATCTGCTGGTTGGCCACTGTGTGTACAGAGTGCTGGACTAGATGGACCCTTAATCTGATCCAGCATGGCTGTTCTTATGTTCTCATGTGCTACAATACCAGCTAGGGAAGGTGCTTCAGAAGTAATGATGTTTCATTTCCATTTACACTGACTTGCTGCTGGCTTTGGACAAGACACTTAACCTTCCTGTGCCTGTTACTCCATGTGTGAAATGGGGTGAATAATCATGATAATTCATATGTCGAGTATTCAGAGTATTAAACGAAAGCTGCTTATAAAAGGATGGTCTGTGAACCAGTCGCAATGTTTGTGCTTGGTATTATAGTAGTAAGGAATAAGTTGTCAAAACGGAATAGTGTCAGCCACTTTTTTTTTTTTTTTTTGCGAATTGCATATTTTATTTATCAATGTGAACTACAACATATAATCTCCTTTGGAAAGAGTTTTTGCTACAAGAAGAATAATGGCCGCATACTCAGCAGGCTGCAGTGGGATGAGATAGCATGCTTGCAGCATTTCTTTGCAACATAATTGCAGCATCAATGAACCATGAATTCAACCTAATTAACATAACTGGAACCACTGCAATCATGCTGCCATTCAATTTACTTTTTGAGCGTTCTGGTGAAGTGTCAGGGTTGCGTTATTTGCTATTGAAATGCTGCCGAGTACTGTCCACTCTGAATTTTTCAGCTGCTTTCCTGCCTTACTTTTTTTAAAAAAATGCTTCAAAACTTACTCACAAATTTATGCATTTATTGTTGGTGAAGGGAAGTTTTCATAGCTTCAATGATTCCATCTATTGAACTACAAATAGTTTTTGTTCAACAAGAAGCAATAACTGAAACAATAATTAAATATTTTGAGGTACAAAAGTCAGGCTTACAAACATGCTGAGAACCTGCCAGTTTGATACAAATCCAGGGGTCAAAAACTGCATCCAGGCTTGGTATCCAATCATTATTCCTAATAACTAGTGGGAATTGAATGAAGTGTCCCTGAGCACATGCAGAGTGCCTTTCTATTCCCACTGAGGAGGTGGGCTTCCTGTGCTGTCCTATAATTAGGCACACATAACTCTGTGTGGGATCAGGGTATTCTTACTCACCACAATGCTAAACATCCTTGCCCTTGGCTTGTTGTTGAGTAGTATTGTAGAAGATTGTGTGAATCTACATTTTAATTAATAGCAAAGGCAAATAACTCCAGCCCATATTTCACCAAAGTCAACTAAAACCATAATAGTTATTTTAATTTATTTATTGTGGTGGTATTGGAGTGTTTATTTGGTGATGTCTCAAATATGCTGCCCTACAAAATGCTTGGATTCTAAATGGTGTGAAATGTTATTCCATAAACAAACATCTGTGCTTTTTTTTTTTAACCGTTAACAACGGTGAGATTATGTAGGGAAAATAGCACTGAGATTACCCTGAGATTTGCACCTCTATAGCCTCACTTCTCAATGAGAATTCCACATTTTATTTATTTATTATTGCATTTTTACCCCGCCTTTTTCCCCTCCAATGAACCCAAGGCGGTGAACATAATCCCCTTCTCTATTTTATCCTCACAACAACAAACATGTGTGGTGGGTTGGGTTGAGAGTCTGTGACTGGCCCAAAGTCACCCAGTGGGTTTCCATGGCTGAGTGGGGACTAGAACCCAAATCTCCCGACTCCCAGTCCAACACCTTAGCCACTACACCACACTGGCTCTCACATCATCATACTATTCATTTATTTAGAAAATTTCTATCCTACTTTTAGATAAAATGATCCCCAAGTCATTTTACAAGAGATTATAATAATATTTTTGTTTATTTGTTTAATAAAGATTGATCTATTCTGGCAGGCCTATCCAGTGAAATTTTAGAATGTTTTTAGGATGTTTTAAAGATGTTCTAATCATGTATGGTATGTTTTTAATCAGTTTTTAATGTGTATTTTATATCATGTTTTTATACTGTTTGTTTTATACTTTGAATGGTTTTAGTTTTTGTGAACCGCCCAGGGAGCTTCGGCTATTGGGCAGTATAAAAATGCAAATAATAATAATAATAATAATAATAATAATATAATAATAATAATAATATACAATATTTATATACTGCTCCATGGCTAAACAGATCCCGGAGCCATAAACGTAAAATAAAATGATAAAAATAATTAAAACACCATTATTAAAATTGTTCTTTTAAAGAGAGAATGCCAATAAAAACCATGGCTGGTTAGTTAAAGAATGCTTCCTGGAAGAGAGGTGTTTTCAGGAGGTGCTGAAGGCAGCACAGGGTTGGTGACAGCCTGACCTCAATGGGCCATCACACTGAAGGCTCTTCTCCTGGTAGACTCCAATTGGGCTTTTGGTCTACACCCACACCTATACACCAGTCCTTCATTCCCTGTCTGAGGAATGGAGACAGAGTGTGCTTCCCCTCACTTCTGCAGTCCCAGGACTACTGGCAGTTGGGGCCAAGTATTCTTTCTAACGAGGGGTAAACGAGTTTCCTCTGGATGCTGCTCCTTTGTCTGCTGGCTGGACCAGGCTGTTCTCCTGCTTATCATGATGTTCCAACTAGGAGACGGGGGTGCAAACTTCTAGTGGTCCTTGGTCCTGTGGCTGATGGCAGGGCTGGAATGTAGACAGCTGCGTGCCCAGAGTTGAGCCAGTAGTGGCCCAGTTCGCACAATCCAAGATTTTCCTATCAGTGTGAAATTAAGCCACCGTGGCTTATTTCTCCTGTTGTGCATGCCGGTCATATTAGCATAATTACATTTGGCAGCATAGCTTGCCATGTTGTGTGAACCTGGCCAGGGTGCCTTGTTGCCATAGTAACAAGCAATCCAGAACCCTACAACACAGCCTATGGGTTTGGGGTGGTTTGTCACTCAGGGCAACAGGCCAGCCACGACAAGCCATGCTGCCCAGGAAAATTATGCTAATCTCCCTGACAAGCGCAGGGTGGCTAAGAAGCCACCGTCACTTATGAATCACACTGCAATGGTGTGAATCAGTTCAATCAGTTAGAGTTGAGGGATCACGCCAGGAGTCAGAGGCTGCGTTTGGACGATTGTGAGGGTGAAAGACTGCCAAGTCGTGGGTTGTAGGGTGGGTTAGAAGCCACCCCTGCTCCACTGCAGACTGGGTTTGGATGACACAGCAACCCACACTGCATTGTGAGTAATTATGTAAACCACAGTCACATAACTAGCACTTGTTGGGAAAGAACCCACAATGGGTTCTTTAGCCTCCGCCCCTCCACCCCCCACCATCCGAATCCAGTCAGAAAGACCTTGTTGCTCAGGCAAGGTTCTAGCCTAAGCAGAAAGCCTTTTTATCCAGGAGGATCCTATGTCCAGAGTCTGAAAGTACTTAATTGCCAAGATTTTCCAAGCTGCAGTTTGGATATCTTGCCACACAGGGCAGCTGCACACAAAAATTAAGGATCTTGGTTCTAGCCTCAGCAGTTATTGATACAACTCTTGCATATACCACACTCTTTACTTCTGTTCCACTTTTGTCTATCAGTTGCTACCATATGAGATCACTATGAAATATGCCGGTTGTGAAATTGACATATATCTTCCTAGTGTACCTTTCCTCTTCAAGCCTATTTGTACAAATAAAATGCATTGGCTTGCTTGTTTCAAACATGCATACGTCACTTTATGGCTAGGATTACAGGAATAAAGAGAGTAGTGAGACTCAAAGTGATAAAATGATAGCCGTATTAGAACATAGGATTAGAACTATAAATCCAGAAATGTGTCAGACTGTATAACCTGTGGATCTTAAATAAGTTGAATTTGTTTTCTCTGGAAAGGTTTCTTTTTGTTGGCATTCATTTCCACAATGTTTGACCACCTACGCTAAAAGTATTCAGCTGAAACACACACACACACTCCCAGATGCATTTTTAGAAATTATTTTATCATCTACACACTGCTAAAGAGTAATTACAAAAAATTATCTAAATACTGAAATACCAAAAGTCATGTAGAGAAGCTGCCTGTATATTTTAATTATAGATTAGGCTCAGGATAACCTGCAAGGCTTTTTTCACATGATCAATCAATGTATGGCCAGTTGCATTTCCCCCTTATCCCTCAGAGAGACAATAGTACAATTTCTAGTCTGCATATATTTTAGAAGACAGCGCTCCCCTTGCTACTATCTGCTCTCGCTCAGCAGCACATGCCCATGGCTCCTCCCTCTTTACCTTTGGATGGGTTTTTGTTTTGTTTTGTGCATCAATCTGTCGCAATATAATGAAAGTGTGTTATAGTGTGGTCAGTGTGGTGTGTGGCCAGTGTGGTGTAGTGGCTAAAGTGTTGGACTGGCAGTTGGGAGATCTGGGTTCTAGTCCCCATTCAGCCATGGAAACCCACTGGGTGACTTTGGGCCAGACATAGGCCTTAGCTAGACCTAAGGATTATCCCAGACAAATGGAGGGATCATCCCTGCCTGCTCCCGGGATCCACTATGTGTCATTTGGATGCACAGGGATGATCCCGGGATATAGGCCTGGTCTAGCTATGGCCACAGACTCTCAACCCAACCTACCTCACAGGGTTGTTGTTGTGAGGATAAAATGGAGAGGAGGAGGAGGATTATGTACGCTGCCTTGGGTTCCTTGGAGGAAAAAGGCAGGATATAAATGTAATAAATAAAAATATTTTCCTGTTTTAATATTTTATAGCCAGAAAGGTATGGTAGTTGTGAACCGCCCAGAGAGCTTTGGCTATTGGGCGGTATAAAAATGTAATAAATAAATAAATAAATAAATAGTTATACTTAAACGGCGCTCATTGTGCCAAGAGTATGAGGAATGTGTGCTGGTCTGTGATAGATTTAGCTACCTACATCAAAACCACACTCCTTAAAAAAATGGAAACTGATTATTTATTATCTCTAGGAGTCATCTGTCTAGAAGCACAGCTGCTTTAAGTAGACTTCGGGGTGCAACCTTTGTCCGTGGTGCGCTTGGGAGGTTGTTGTTGGGTGTGTGTTTTACTTGTACAGTAAAACTGGAATGAAAAATTATTCTAATTTGTTTCCTTCGCATATAGAACATTTTTTATATATAGTCCTTTCTACTGTAAAATTTTCTGCTATATTCATTGCCGTTTGCAACTTATGCAGGGTTTCCTACAGGTCTTTATAAATGGGTTTCCAACTGTGTTCCTAAGTGTTGGAATTCCATTGTAAATAGATGATAATGATAGTGACATTTTTCTTAAAGTTAGCTTGTCCACTATTACCAGTCTTCTCTTGTAGTGCACAGCTACAGGGGAATGTTAGCAGGTTATAGGTCACCTCTTGGTTGGACAGAAAGTGGCTGAATTCTCACGTTACTCTAGACTATTCTTTAGTGTCACAAGGATAAATTACAGAGAGTATTGAGTTTGCATGCTCCCCCCTCCTTTCTCCTCCATGCCAGCTGCAAGGAGCCATTCAGAAGCTTTTGCTTTTATTTTAGACTAACCACCGCATGCCACGCTATTTGAAACTGTGTCTAATCTGAACTACAGTTAGTGGAAACAAGCCATTGTAAAATCCTGGGTTATGAATCTGGATTATTTTTACTAGTCATAGTTAAGATTAACCACAGTTTAAGGTTTGAGCAAAACACTAAACTGTGGTTAACAGCAGTGGAAACTTCTGATCTTGCAGACATGCTAGAGGGAGGAAAGGAGAAAGGGAGGTGTCTGAGTCTAAGGGCCTTGCTAGACCTGCCGGATAAGCTGGCAGGGAGGAGGGGCGATGGCGCTCTAGAGTTAGTGCGTGCCGTCGCCAGCTTCCAGATGCACGATGCGACGGGGCAACGGGAAGCCCCGTAGCGTCGGCCATTTTTTTTAAAGGAGCCATGTGCTGGACAAGGTAGGTGCTTTTTAAAAAAACAATAAAGCCCCCCTGCCCCTGATTCCCCCCAATGCCCGATGACCCCCTCCCCCCTCGCTCGCCCATCCTCCCCCCATCCCTGATGTCGTGTCCCTGGCTTCCCGCCTGCACCATCCCCGATGTCGTGTCCCTGGCTTCCCCCCCGCGCCACCCCGATGTCGTGTCCCTGGCTTTCCCCCCCCCCCGCGCCATCCCCGATGTCGTGTCCCTGGCTTCCCCCCCCACGCCATCCCCGATGTCGTGTCCCTGGTTTCCCCCCACGCCATCCCCGATGTCATGTCCCTGGCTTTCCGTCCCTCGCCCCCGATGGCTGCTCTCCTTCCCTCGCCCCCGTACCCGATGCTCGGCCTTCTCCCCCCTCTCTCCTGGCGGGTCCAGCCTTCCCCCCTCTCTCCCCCCCTGGGTTCTCCCCGGCCCGATGGGCACAGCACTCGTATGAGCGCTGTGCCCAGTCCGTGGCTTTTCCTGGCTACTCGCGAGTAAGCGAGCAGCCGCAAAAAGCCACGGACCCTGCTAGACGTTTCGCAGCCCCGGCCTCAGGCCAGGGCTGCGAAAAAGCCGGGCCATAAGCAAATTCGCTTATGCCGGCTTAAGGCAGGTTTCAGCGCTGCCTGACCCCGGATTCCCCTGTGCGTCATCTGGATGCACAGGAGGGAAACCGGGCCTCACACCACGCTAACGCCTGGTCTAGCAAGGCCCTAAGGCTCCCTGTAGCTCATCCTCATAATATTAAACTGAGGTTTGGTGTTCATGTGCAGCCACTCTTACACCACAATCCTATACACTGTAAAATCTATTAAGTTCAGTGGGACTGCTTAGTAAACATGCACAGAATTATGAAGATCCCACCTCACAATCCCCTCTGCAAAGTGCAGGTTTCGGTAGCAGACAAATCAATGATAAAAAGGATTCCTTGAGCATAGGAAGCTCAAAAACTACTTCCCTGGATGTAACAGCTAAAAATGACCTCCAACCAAAATAAATTGTGTTTGTGTGGTAATAAGCAAGTCTGGAAGCAATTTTAAAAAATGTGCCAAATGAAGCCTGCTTAATCTCTGGAAAGGATGAGGCATTGTTGTTAAAGAATGAATCTTTAAGAGTATTCTCAGTATAAGAAGGTTGAAAGAAGATATAGGCTGTCAAAGTGTGTCAGACTTTATCATTGTGAATTACAGTGCACCAACGTTAACATATACGTTCAACACTAAATTAATATAAGAAAAAAATATGAGAAGACATTGAAAAAAGTAACAGAAAACTAGACTGTAAACTTTCAGTTACACATAGTTTATTCTATTGATTTCACGTGGGCTAAGTTCAAATGAGAGAGCACAAAAGGGTGCCTTCATGCAAAAAAACTGCTTTAATTTGCTTGTGCCCTTGCGGCTTGGAAGTCTCCCAAACCTGCTGGGCTACAACCAACAGGGCAGTTGGAGTGGTGGAGGTGATTTTTGCTTCCCTGTCCTCTGATCTTTGCGTTTTTCGCTTTGAAATGGGTGGCTGGAGGAGGCTCAGGATAAATCGTAACCTAGGGGCTGATCTACACCAAGCAGGATAGAACACTTTTAAAACGGCATGAAAACTGTATTTGTAATGTGTCCTGGGCCTAAACAGTTGTCATAACCATTATAAACTGTTATAAGCAGTAGTGTAGATCCTGCCCTGGCCTCTCCAGTCTCCTCCCCTCCCTGCCCACCAGAACACACCCTTTTCCCCTTCTCCAGTTTTTTTTCCATCCTGGGCTCAGATCTCTGACTCCCCCTTTTGAGGTCAGAAGAACACTGTCTCCAACCTCGAAGGGGGAATTCTGAGCCATTATATGGATCCTGATTTTGTGGTACATGGGACACTTTCCCAGGGATCATAGGATTACTCTTCCCAATGGCTTGCAATATGTATAAATGCGTTGAAGCTATACATTTAAAGCAAAACAAAATCAGCTGAGTCAGACCTGGTGGTCTTTTCAACTTCTCTACTCTCTCCTTTTCTGGATTCCTCCGACTTACCAATGATACCTTACCCAAGCCAGTTCCATCTTTCATCATCCCTGACCATTGGTTGTGCTGTCTGTGGCTGATGGGAGTTGTAGTCCAAACTACAACTGTGTTGGGGGAAGCTGGTGTAGCATGTTGAGGACTAAGCAGGCTATAGAAGAGCATAAGAGTCAGACGGTTGACCCATCCAGCCTCATATTGTGTACTGGTAGTAGTTCCCCAAGGTCTCAGGCAGAGGACTTTCCCACCACCTGATCCTTTTAACTGGAGTTCCCAGATTCTGGACACTTGACCTCTTGCATGCATTGTATATGCTGTACCACTGAGCTGCGGCCGGATCATTCAATACACTGAGTCTTGTTTTTTGAGCTGATCCCCATTCAGTCCACAAACAAGTCCAAAACTAATCCTTGGGGCCCGTCTTTCTTCTGAACAGCCAGTCTAAAGGTTCTTCATGAGCTTGCATGTTAAAATAAGCAACCTCACAGTTTTAGTGAACTTTGCCACTTACAGGGCATGTTATGTTTGGTTCGTTGTTTTTGACTTTTGTGTTAACTCAAACAGAAATCATTTTCAGGGAACTTAGAATTGACTTCCCCAGAATGAAGTCTGATTTTTGTGACTCATTATATTACAGGGCTGGAGCATGGCATAAAGCTTGTCAGCCAAGACACATCTTAAAAATAGCGAATTAATTTGAAAAGTCTGTTTCTTAGTTATATTGGCTGCTCTCCTCAAACCAAAGTGCAGAGAAGTCCCATTGAAGTGGTCTGAGGATTGCAACCATAGCATCAAAACATTATTTGGAGCACGTCAGAGAGGCTTTTTGGCATTCCATTATTTTTATTTCCATTTCCATACTTTCTGTTGTTTTTATTTTTGTTTGCACCGAGTTGTCCAGTTCCTCCGTTTCATTGGTTCCGTTTGTTTATATTATTAAGAGTGATGATAAAGCTTTGAAACAATTCTGCTGCTGCTTCTTTTTTGTCAATAAATGCCTTTTCTGTTACGCAAATCATGGCTTGTTGTTTGGTTCAGAAAATTCTGATATTTTTAGCAATATTTATTTTGTTGTTGGTTTTGTGGTGCACAGACAAAAGAAAAAGCTGTGTACAGCTACAGCCATCCTGCCTTGGAAGCCCCCAGAGCCGAGCATTTCCAGTCCCAGTGGCCATCATGTTGCAGTTGATGACCAAAGCCTGGAATGACAACTCAGGAGTCTTGGCTTGTGTCTAGTCATGAGTAATAACTGGGGACATAACTAGGGCTCTGGCAAAAGTCAAATGCTTGAGAGCAAGATGGGAACGAACACAATCCTGCTCACAGTCCACTGGGAGCAGGGCTGTTTGCCCGAATCCTGCAAACTGCCACCTTCATCTTCACTTTCCCTTACTGAAAACCAAAGTAACATACTTTGGGGCAGGCAAGAGGAAAGGCAGAGATAGTGGCAGGCACTCCCAGTGTCTGGCAGAGTGTCTTTTCCTGGAAAGCACTGGGATTTGGCTCTGCAAGTCTTAGCATCCCCAGCAGGAAAGTGCCATCCCCACCAGGGAGAATGCTACCTTCCACCTGGGGAAGGGAGAGATGGCAGTGCCTGCAGGTGTTTCTCAGCCATCTCCATTTTATGCCCCCAATAATCCTGTGTGGTAGGTTAGGCGGAGAGTCGGTGATGAACCCAAGTGGGGCTTCAACCCGGGTCTCACTAATCCCAGTCCAACATTCAAACCAATACACTACGCTGGCTCTCCAGGTCCTGCTTGTGGGCTTTATGGGAGGGATCTGGCTGGCCACTGATAGAATCAAGATGCTTGCCTAGCTGGATCTTTAATCTGATCAAGTAAGAATCTTCCTATGTTCTCGTGTTTCTGTATTCTTTAGTGTACTGGATACCTATATAAGATTCAATTCAATGCTAAATTCAGTGTAAGAAATTGGACTTGATGATACATTTTTCTGTGCAAATGTCTGTGTATTTGTGTGAAACCTGCCCGGAGTGAGGTAGATTGGATGTACTTAGTTTGGCATATATCTATCTCCGGTAATATTGCTCTCCAATTCTGTTCACTTAGGTTTTGCATTATTTCTTTTGAAACTGTTTTCCTGTGAGCTGGGATTCAAAACAGCAGGGTCTTGAACCCAGTTGCAGCCTGTTGGTTGTTGTTCTAATATAATGGAAGAAAATGAAGTCATAATATGAAATAATATATACTTCAAAAATTAGTCTCTGCAATAGGTAAAAAAAAGTCAGTCAATTTGAAACCTGGCTCTTAGGAATGCCACTCTACAAAACGGCCTGACTATACTTAGATTTTAAATTACAGTAGCAATTTGGAAAGGTTTTTCAGACTGGAGCTATGTTAAATGTTAATAGCAAAATAGGGCCTCTCTTTTCTTTGATCTCTTCCCTGGCTTCTATAAAATAATGGAATCAAAACCAAGTGCCATTTATATATACACCTCCTTCTTTTGATCTTGTCGGGGTAGGGTGGGTAAGTCTGGTCCTTCTGTTCTTTCAGTTGAAGGCCCTATGATGTTTCAGCTACATTTTTTTCTGTGCCATTTCTTTTCCGGACTTTTTCAGTTGTCTCATACTCCTCAATATTTATGTAGCATTCTTGAAGAATTTGGAAGAGATGATAGTGTTTAAGCCCGTACAATTTGGAAAGCTTTTTTTAATCCACTCTCCTCCACTTGCTTGTCACGATTTGTCACTCTAGTATTGACCTCTGTTCCCAAAGGTATGCTACACAGCTATCATGCATCTTCAATACCGAAGCTTAGATCCAGTGACACACTTATGCAAGTGGAAGGCACTTCCATTTGTGCAAGGACGGGTCTTACATTTCCGCTCATTTCCCTCCTGAGTTGCAGCCTCCCCACATCACATGAAATGTTGTTCTCTAGGATTCCCCCTACCCTCAGAAGTGTGTATGTGTGTGTGTGTGTGTGTGTGTGTGTGTGTTTCACAGGACCACAGCAGGAGGTGAGAAAGCCCTGTTCCGTGCACAGAACATCTCTTGCAGTTCATGGGATGTAAGCCTATTAGCTGACGGGGTAATTTCCTATCAAGGGCCCTTGCAGTGCCCATTGTACCTGAGTCATTGGCATTTGCTTACCTGGCTCTCAGGCAGTGGCAGCAGCAATGATGCTGTGGGCATGTGTTACCTGACACACTGTCCAAATTGTTTGTCCCCTTGCCTGCTCAGTGGCTTTAGATGCCTACCTCGCACATGCATAGAGGCTTCTGTGCTGCTGGATCTGTGTGTTCACACAAGAGAGTTACTTTATTATTATTTGCCATACTGATGTGAGCACTATATTTTGATGTTTCTGTAGAGGGTATTTCTTTACATATATGCCTATGCTTAATTCAGATTAATGATGTTTAATTATGGCCTGTCATGAAGTTTGAATTGACAATGTCTAGTTTGAATTTGCTCAGAAAACCAGAACCCAAAGCCATGGTTTGAAGTGTTGGATATACCATGGAGATGTGAGAGAAGTGATGAACTTGTGAAGCTAATATGAGATAAAACCAAACCTGGTAAACTGCTCTAAGCTAGTATTTACTTCTTGTAAATTTTGAAGCTGAGTGCATACTTTGGGTTCTAAAGTACAGTTAGTGCAAACCATGGTTTGGAGAAATATTAAGAAACATAAGAAAAGCTGTTCTGGATCAGACTAAGGATCCATCTAATCCAGCACTCTGTTCACACAGTGGCCAACCAGCTGTCAACCAGGAACCTACAAGCAGGACAAGCAGGCACCTTCCCACCCATGTTCCCCAGCAATGGGTGTAAAAAGGCTTATTGCCTCTGATACTGGAACTGAGCCATAATCTTTAGCAAAAACTATAACAATATGACTGAGACATTCTTTCCCCCCACTTCTTTAAAGTTTGTAACTTTCACTGGACTTCTTTTCCAAATAAAAGAGAAAACAACATATATAGAAAGGCAAACGGTATATTCTCATTCTTAGTTCTCACAGGCTTTCCTTTCTTTAAACAACAAGGAACATTCCCTCTAGGTTTGTACCTATAGTGGAAAGAGATAAAATCCTTTCCACTGAACAAATTAACAGCAAGAACTGTACAATTCTATATGGTTTTATCACAGCATACAGTACATCTTGACAAGATTTCCACTGGCTAAGCTTTAACTAACTTGCCAAGATATTCCCCCCCTCCCCCCAAAAAAGCAGACCAATGAGTAAATATCAAACCTGAAACAGTGGATTATCTTTTGAAGAACAAACTTTAAAAACTCTGTTGATAAATCTTTTATCTTTTTTTTCCCTTTTAGTGGGGAGAGGAGATTGCTAAGTTTTAAACAAGCAAAGCGGTTTGCTAGTTTTATTTTGGAGACACTGTAGTTTATTATAAGATATATATATCTATATCTATATATCTCCCAGCTTTTACTCATCCTACTAAACAAATGATTAAAAATGCACCAGCAAATTGACTGTATATTACTATGATGAATATATCTGAGCAGAGGTTATACTCATATCAGTAAGTTGTAATAGTAGATAAAAATCTGTGTTGTTATTTATTTATTTATTTATTTATTCATAGTAGAGTATTAGATCTTGACTTGAGTTCAGTCCTCACTCATCCATGAAGTTTACCATGTGACCTAATTTCATGTTTATTGTAGGGATGAAATGGAATAACCACTATGTCTGTTGTCCTGAGCACCTCGGAGGATGCAAGTTAGCTTTCTAAGTGCCAGCAGTAAACCCGTATAACTGTGGTGAAGCTCCCGACATTAAAGTATATACTAATCTCACTACAACACACTTGGGTGTAGGGAAATTCCAGTGTGACTTGTATTTAGAGCTCGACCCTCTTCTGGGATGCCGAAATTATACGTAGCCCAGTGTGGCCTAAAGAACAAGATTGCAGATATTCTGGTGGCTGTGACACTGTTCAAATGGAGTGGTGCTTATTTCATTTTACCCTCTTGTCTTACTCCTGTCCCAGTACTCATTCGTCTCTTGTAGTACACTGACATTGTAACCTTTTTCCAGGCAAGTATCCTGGGATTTTGCTGTCAGAAGCCAAGGCTAGAGCCACAAATGTATATTACCTTGTGATGGAAATAAATTAAAATGATATCTCTGTGTTTCATGTAGTACAAGAATGCAGTGTGCAAGGCCACCAAGAGGATTACAAAGACCCTGGGCAAAACTAAATCAGGCTTTTTGGCTTGGGCCCAATTTTATACGCACAAGGGACCTTGGCCAGGATCCAAAATACCATGAAATTAGTACTATGAGCCCAAGATCTTAAGACTTTACTTTGGAGTAAGTCTCGGTGAAATCAGTGGGACTTATTTCTGAGTAGGCACAGACACGTATAGGGTTGTGCTGTAAGTTTTATTTTTTATCCTGGCCTTCAGTATTAAGGGTCAAATTGTCCCTGATGATTTCCCCAATTTATTCTCATCTGATACACACATTTCTGCAGTGACCTGGATTTATACATACATACTATATGGATGTTTGGTACAGTTTGATGTCTCCGTCTGTCTGTCTGTCTGTCTGTCTGTTGGTCTCTCTCTATCTCTTCCTTTTTATATTCTTCTTGTTGCTTAATTAGCTTGTGTTACTGTTCCCTTTAGCAGAGCTCTGCATAGTATTACTCTGCTTCATTACTATGCTGGATACCTGAGGAGGTGTTAAAATAATTAAGGTGAACTATGTGTTTTCTTGAGAAGCACACAAAAGGATTTGCATCTGCACAGGGGATTGAGCTATCAAAAACAGATGTGACCATGTGGAACATTTCACATAAATTTATTAAAATCATTATTTACCTGTAATGTATAAGCGGGGTTTTAGCTGCACTAGCTTGTTGCCAGTATCTACTGCCAATAATCTGCCAAAAAAGCAGCTTGCTGGCAAAATCGTTGAAATGGTTAGCTTATGCTTACAGAAAACATTACAACCCTGATTCACATTAAAATCTAACAGAAACGAAGCCTTTGATGCTAGAAATGCTGGATTGTGTTATCGAAATATGGTATACAGTTTATTTGGATTGTGTATACCCTACAAGAAATATGAATATCTATTTGTAATCTGAGATGTAATCATCTAAGACAGTTATTGTTTTCAGTTAGTCTCTCTGAGTGGGATCACATGGTTTTTGCTCAGATTTAAAATAGGTATCGCTTTCATTTGTCCCATGTAACAGCCTAAATGTGCAAAGTACTGGTTGGCCAATTAATAATAAAAAGGTGATTAAAAAAGCAACATAGCTGACATCTAAGTATAGCTAATAACTTTTAAAGCAAGGCTTTCTTTTAGGAAAAACTTATACATTGCATAAACTTACGTTTTTCATCCAAGTATCATTTCAATAATGGCAAGCTTAAATACTGGAGACCATGGGGAAACATAATATTACGATAATGTTCTTTGGTGCGGTTTGGAGGGGTTTAGGAAACATTTGGAAGTATTTTTCTCATAAAGTCACTTAACTATTGAAGTGTTATGATAGCATTCCCTTCTGCATTGTGTATTTACCGAAAGAGCCCATTTAAGGGGGACACTGATTCTAAAAATCCTGATTAGAAGGAATTCCTCCAACCAGGAAATTACATGCTTTGGTGGTAGCAGTTTAATCATAGGATGCAGGGAAGGAATAGAAGATCTAGGTGATTTAAAGGTGAAGCGTCCTCTCCCTCCCCACAACAAACATGCATCCATTTCTTGTTCTGTTCCACCTTTTCTGTTCAGCTGCTTTAAAAGAAATCTGTATTTTCTAAGTCACTACCCTAGAGCTGAGTTGGTGGGTGTTGAAGCAGGAGTTTGAATACTGGTGAATGTTTGCAGATTTTGATGCAGTCTTACATAGTTGCTCAAAAGTATACAAGACTAAACTGTTCTGCACTTCAGTTGAGCCTCTTCAGTTAGTATATATAAAGCAGTATGTTCTGAACTTCTGCCAGGTGTTGTGACCAAATTAGGTTTCCAATGTAATATTAAGCATTATTTTGTCTTAAACAGCACAATCTTATGCATGTTTACTTGGAAGGAAGTACCACTGCTTTCAATGGGGGATAGTAAAAAAAAGGGTTGCAGTTTAAACGTTGAAGCGTAATTGTTGCATGATTGATAACATGTAATAATTATGCCACTTTATTATTAACACATTATACTAGTGTTAAAGTAAATGGTTTCATCTGTAAACAAGCTGCCTTAATAGTACATATAATCAAGAAAATATTTTCATTTTGTGCATAGTCCTACAAAAAACAAAGGTTTCTGTGTAACTTTCTATTGCAATTACTTGTTCACCTTTAACTTCAAAGATGAAATCATATACATTTCTAAACACACATGGCATTTTGCAAAATCAATATTTTATTCACCTCACTGTTCAAGCAACATAAATAATCTGCAAATGATGTTTTTAACCTATTCGGATTGTAGAAAATTATAAAAGGAACACAAATAAAAGCTTTAAAACAACCCAAATTGAAGGAGTTTGTGCGAAGCCTTTTGTTGGCCATTCGGGGGTAAATATGTTATGTAACGAATTGGTATTAAGTCAGTAAATAATCCCACAAGTACAGAATAGATTAAAATGGTTTTGGCTAGAAGGGTGTGGAACTAGGAAAAACACACAAAGGAATCAGAGCCCAGAATGCACACATCTGTGAAGTTTGTGTTTATTTTGGGAGTAGCTTCTGTCTTGTCCTCCCTCCTTTGCTTAATTCTGTGGCAGACTTACTTTTCAGCTAGTCCTATTTCCATGCTGTTTGCTTCTCGAAAGAATTGCTGAATGAATGTTAGAAGCCTTATCAGATGAGCGAAACAAAAGCATTTCAATTTTACAGAGTGTCTTGAGCAGCTTTAAAACACACACACACCCCAGAAATCTGGGATCTTTAGGTCCACCCACGAACAGCTTTCAAATAGAATACTTGGTGGACTCTTACATGATGTTTTTCTGCCCCTCCTCTTTCCATTGAGGTCTAGGAATTACAGCCCAGAGGAGATGAGCACTAGGAAGATGTTGAAAGTGCAGTTGATTGAGAATGAAATCGGATTGGCAAGAGGATTGTGAAGAGCAGGAAATGCTGAGGAAATAAAATGAAATTTGTTAGAGCTTTTGAATCCTAAATCCAGAGGAATGACAGTTCTCCTCCAGCAAAATATTGAGGAAAGTACTCTAACGTTAAAAGGCCCTTCTTTCCTTTCCTTCCTTCCTTCCTTCCTGTATAGTTACATGTATAATTCTTTTTAAAAATTAGGATGTCTGGTACCCTACCTTAAGTCAGGTGCTGTAGTTGCTCTTCCTCAGTTAGCTGCTTAATTGAATGATATTCTAATTGAAGCTCTTTTCCTTTTTTTTTTTAGACCGCACACTTTATTATTATTATCATTTCTTTTGCTAATTTATTATCTTTTCCTTGCTCATTCCACTTTCTTGACTCTGCATTTGTTGCAAATATTGAACAAAACTGGACACGATCAAGAGGTATTTTTTTTTATCACCTAGTTAATAATTAGACATAACGGTCTGGGCAAATCATATTCCAAAATGCCAAGAAATGTGATGTGGCTCTTTTAGAAGGCCAGAATATAATTGGATCTTGGATCAACCTACCCACAACATAACAGCCATAATCACGGGTACTCGGGTACCCAGGCTGTGTCTTGATGTCGCAAGCCCTTGATCCCACGCATTTGCACCCCTTCCCATTATCCGCACGGCAAGGAGCGCAATTGTGATTTTGTTTAGGAAGGAGCCCGCACCGATGCCATGCACCACTGTACATCCTTGCACAGGGGCCAGGGCGCCCCCTGCCCATTATTTCCCTCCTCCACCTCTCTCTGGCTGAAAACAAAGGAGGGAAGTTGGCGCTCCTGCTTCTGTTTTGTTTTGTGTTAATGCGCAGAGACACGTAACAGCAGCCAGGTGGTTTGCTCGGTGGCCCCTTAGCCACGCTCGGCTCCAGTTCTTTGTTTTTACTTTTGTTTAATTGCAGTGGCCTGCAGAGTCATGGAGGCAATCCAGTGGCTGTTCAGCTCGCTGAACGACCCCCTCCCACTGTCCCACCCAGGCGACCAATCGGGTCTCCATCGGCTGTGGCCCGCCTCCGACACAGCTCCGAAGTAAGGCGACGGGTGCCATCATTGCCTTGCTCCATGAGGAAAAAGTCGCAATAAGTGCCGGACTTTTTAAAACCAGCGCTTCAGGGGTTTGCCCGTGGATGGCTTCGTGATGGCAGCTGTGCCATATAGATGACCTGCCGCCACTGCAGATCCACCCCGGGGCAACCCCCTCATCAAGACAAGCCCTCAGATCCCTAGCCAGCAATATACTTGCTGGGAAAGAAGCATAGGTGGGGCCAATGAGTGAGAAATATCTCCACACAAACCAAAAATTCTTCAGCGTTGGGGAATCAGAGATGACTGTAGACAGCTTCTGGCCCAAGCAGGAGCTTTGCGCCTTTTCATAGTGACAAAATAGCCCCATTCCTATATAAACTTTTAGGAAAAGAAGCGGGACTTCCATTCAGGGTGCCGGTCAGTCAGTCATGTCTTCTTCGAGGATACTCCTTTCCGTTCCCGTCTCTCCCATTTCTGAGTTTTGTTTTTGTTTTGCTTTGTTGTTTTGTTTTTGCCCTCTCCAACTGTCAGCCAAGAATGTGTGACTACTGAGCATGCTCAGTCCTCATTAGGTTGTTTATGTTCTCCCTCCGCCTAATAGGGATTTTCCTACAATGTTTTTGTACTTCTACAAAGCTTGGAACACACCCAATGCCTCTTGTCTGTGGATACTGCTGTTTTGGCTACATAACAACCAACACATGGCTAGTTGTATTGGTGTATACAAGCAGGGCGCCACAATGAAATGTTGTAGTGTATCCCTAGCATGTGCATGTTACTCTGAGTGATGGGGTTGAAAAAGTAGAAGTTGGCATTATTCACCATTCCCTCCTCTAATTTGGATCTTACTTCATGTGCAATTTTTTAAATTTCTTTTGAAGTTTTGAATATTTAAAAAGTCCAACCAGCCTGCATGCAAATCAATGGAGCATGAGGCTTCTCCATGCAATTAAGTGCTTGATTTTGCTTGGGAAGAGGTCAGAGGGGATCATTTAAGTTGCCCCACCTTTGGCCTGCAATATTCGCAATGAACAATATTGCAGGGCTGGTGTAAGCTACTCTCTCAGCACAGCTCTCCTAGCTGCAAAAAAGGCATAACATGGGCTACAGAACAGGTTATTGTGAAATAGGCTCTCAGCTTCTGAGCCCTTATGACAGCTAAAAGAGTTACACTATCACATTGGATGGACAAATGCTCACCTTCTGTAATGCAATGGATTGAGGAGTTAACAACGCTATCAACATTTGATCGGGTGATATATAGGCGCAACCTGCGAGTGGATAAATACATGGATATACGGTCTGCTTTTCTTGAAATCTATGCATCTCTCTCTCTCTTTTTTTTTTAATGAACAGTATACCTGATGGGAAAAATTATGATATTCCTATGTATGTAATGTTTTCTTTTTCTTTTTCACCATTTTTGTTCTGTTTTGTTAATATTCACAATAAAAAAGAGGGGGGAACTCCAACATGCAGTAGAGGATCTTAATACCACTGGCCAACACTGCAGGGTTGTTGTAAATCACTCAGAGCCTGATGTGTAGAAGTCACTGTGACCCAGCAACAGCCCCTCCCAAGTCTCCATTTTGGGCAAAGTGAACTGCATTTGCTTTGGAATTTGCTCTAGCATGTTTGTTTGTTTTTTTAAAGGAACTGAGTTAGAGTTTGATGGTATGTGTTGGGGTGTGGGTAGCATACTTATTCCCATGCCAAGCTTCATTAAATCATTTACGTTCTCCACTGAGGCTCGTGGACAGCTCTCTCTTCCATCCATTGAGTCATTTCAAAATGGCTTCTCAGGGGAACCAAGAAATGATGTAGAATGAGATAGTTCTTTTTATCTTATGTGTCACTGTCCCCCTGTTCCAACCATTCTATTGTGTGCCTCCCTTCCATCAGGTTGTCTTGTTTTCTTCCCTACTCTGTCAGTCAACATTCCTTGCCATTGAATTATTATGGTGGCTTTAGGAGTTTTCTTTTCTTTTGTTTTTTGGTTCCCTTAGCGTTTCCCCCAATATTTCTGTGTATCTGCGGATCTTGGTGTTACTCCAAGTCTGCTAATAGCCCTCTCTTGGGCGGTTTTGACTCCAGCTTCATGAGCACGGGGAAGACTCAAGTCGGTATTAGCATATATGATGATGATTGGCCATTCAATTTCGGTGTATTAATCAATAATACAAGCAAATGAGTAGAACCAAGGAGAAAGGTTTGCAAAGTCATGGATTTAGAAGAGTAAACGGACACTAAATATGAGTCAACAATACCAAGGTGCAGCAGATGTTGCACTCAGACGTTGCACCTGAGTCTCTAATCAATGTCTCAGCCTTGAATCTGACTGAATGGCATTGGGAAAACCGCTGCCTCTTGTCTTGAGCTTCCTCACAGAGTTGTTGTGAAGTCTGATATGATAAGAATTAGAAAGCACGTGCAGTCTAAAAAAAAAAAAAGTGCTTCCCTCCCTTTTTACAATTTTCTACGGAAATCCTTCCCACAAGCTTTCTCTTCAATATCCCATCAGTATCATTTATTTATTTTTATTACATTTATATACCGCCCCATAGCCGAAGCTCTCTTGCAGCAGGGAGTGGCTAGAGCTGTCTCACATATCTAATTGTGTGCCATCACTTGAACTGTTATGTGATTGGAAATTGTCCAAGTGTACATTGGGGAAGAAATTATGCAATCTGTTGAAGAAAACATGGTAAAAAAAAATCACCTTAAAAAGCCATTATGGTAGTCAAACAGGTAGAGACTGAACAAGCATAATCATCTTTAGGGAGGTTGGCTCTCCCTCAACCACCCAGGCAGAATAACTTTGTGGTGAGATTTGTCTCTGTGAACTGAATCTTTGTATACTCCACAGCCATTTGGGAATGACTTTTGGGGGTCATTCCAAGGTTCAGAGTAAGAATGTTGTTACCTCTTTTTAAGATCTCTACCTGAACGCATTATTTTAAATGTCCTTTCCACAGACGTTTACAAAGCAAAGATGTATTGGGAAGTTGCTGTTTTTCATTTTATTTTATTCTTTCAGAACAGCTCTGGTTTTATAGAGTCAATCTCTATGAAGTTTGAAATTTATAAATATAAAAGATATTTCTTCCAGCTCTCATATTTTTATATGTTTTGTTTATGAAAAATGGCTTTTCAAAATATACTGTGTAGCAGCACATAGTCCAGGGCTGCTTCTCTAATAATTTGATCTAACCCAAAACAGCCCTCTAGCCAGAGTTTCTAATGTGTTTTTTATTCATTTGACAATGACATCAGTATCTTTCCATTCTTCTTTTGGTGGTGTTTTTAATAAAATGGTGTATGGGTTGACTGTCGGTGCCAATGTAGAATACTGATTCTCATAAGTAATTTTTCATTAGGCCAAATGAGGTGTTGTGAATAAACATGTACAAAAGGACATGATGACATCTTACATGCAGACAGTGCAAGCTGCACGTCTCTGCTGCAAATTAATGTGCATAGGTGTGTTGGCACGGCTGTTTTCAGTGCAGTGAATGTGTATTCTACAAGCTAGAAAGAATGGCAAATCTGGCAGATTAAATGTCAAACATTCAGGCTGACATTTATAGTGACTTTTAGCATGTTAAGAGATTTCTATTATGTAGTCAAGAATTAGTTATTTTTGCTGTAGTGTTTCAACAAAGCGTTTACAGACAAATGCACCAAGCTGACAGGCTATTTATTATATTTGTGGTACACTAAAGGCTTATTTTTTGTTATATTTATAAACATTTTAACCAGGAATATTACATCCCAGAGGAGCCAGTCAGATTCTGAGGAAATGTTTTAACTTACATTTCCAATAGAGCTTTTTGGCATTAGACATAGGAATTACCTGTACGAATTCAAAAGAGATAGATAACACAAGGACCATGGATTATCATTGACTCACTAAGGCTTACCCCCAGCCCATACTTCTACCATGTAGCAATGGAGGTGCTGCTGCATTCTTACTAAAAAGGAGTACAACACTCTGCTGGAAGAAAAACCTTGGTGAATAAGATGCCACATGTTATTTTTGTCTACCTTTTTATTAAGGTCATGAGCTTTAATGGTGGGAATCAACTGTATCTGATGAGGCTAAATTTTAATTGGAGGGTCTGAGAGCAAAAGGCACCCTTTTTAATCCTACTTTGGTAATGCTGTGTTACCATAGTAGGTCATGATAGAAAATAAAAGACCATCTGCTCTAATAATGTACTTTTTATTTATTAAATTGTAAGCTATTTCACGCTACTTTTGATACCTTGAAATGTTTGTATTTTGAGCTTTCAGTAATATTCACACTGACTATGACGTAGTCATTTAGGGTGGGCCGTTGAGGAGTTCTCCTGACTGCTTGGGATCTGCTTACAGATCTGCTTTCATGTGGCCATGAGAACGTTTGAAGGGCACCTGTGGCTTGAATTTTTGCACAAATTCTGGTCAAAATTAATTTTTGTGAACCGCCCAGAGAGCTTCAGCTATTGGGCGATATAAAAATGTAAGAAATAAATAACTAACTAAATAAAATTGAACTCTGCATCTCTGTGACTAATGACTCCCCTTTTGATTTTACATGGTTTATAACTGGATGCATGATCATTTAAAAATGATTCTGAGTGCACCACTTCAGCATAAGCAAGGATGACACTTCACCTCCCTTAGTCTAACTGCTGGTAGGAACTAAAGTGTTCAGCAGCAGCATGAAATAGTATTTGCTCAAGACCTCAGTGGAGCATGGAAGCAAGGCTGAAGAAAGGCTATGCATGTTCTCATAGCAGTGAGAAGATGCTGGCATGAGTTGGAGTCATGGTAAAGCATCTCTTCTTTCCTTGACTTCATGAGGAACCAACCTTCAGGCTTCCTTCTTCCCCTCCCCTCGTATCCAGGGTCAACCAGGGCAAGAATTCTAGCTCAAGAAGATATAGAACCCCATAGTTGGTATGAGAGCACCGTTATTAATCTATTATAATCCAGAATAGTATAATGTCCCAAAGGACAAAAAAAGGAACTAGAAATCTATCCAGAGCCAAGAACTCCAGCTCATGGTCTCATTCACAGACTCCAAATCCAATCACAAAACATATAGCATGTATATAGCATAATATCAAGAAAAATGTGTGTATTAGAAAAATATATCCATTTTACAGATAGAATACACTAACAGAATTTAATTTTCTAAATATTTTTGTTGTTTTCTGTTAACCTCGGACAAGTATAAGGTTAAATAATGCACATCCCAAGATAATAACTAGGAAGGCTGGGCCTGGTCTTTGAAATAACTAGATAAGCCAGTTCCCCTCTGCCCACATTCTGCCCTTGGTGTCGACACATAACCATGAATAAGAATAAGGGATAGATCAAATATTATGAAGTAATAGGGCTGTTGAGACAACACGTTAAGCCATGGTTAGGCTGCTAACCCTTTTGCAGCGAATGGTTAGTGAGCGTGTTTAAACTTTGGTTATGTAGCCACAATGGTTAGGAATGGTTCATCTGACATGCTAAGTCACGGTTCACATGACACGCTAAGCCATAATGTTTAGCTCAAAATACTTAACCGTCATGGCTTAGCATGTCATGTGCGGGTGGCACTGGGCATGCAGGGAGCCGCCTGGCCATGCGCGGGGCCCTTGTGCGCCTGCGTGGGGTGGCCCTGCCTTTTCCTCTCCCTTCCCTTGGTGTGTGTAGCGAGTGAGCGGCAGCCATGGGCTACCTGTAGCTCTACTGGAGCCACCTCAGGAAGTTCGGGCAGGGCTCGCGAACCTGCTGTGTGCGCTCAAACCGCCACGGCCTGATCCACAAGTACGGGCTCAACATGTGGCTTTTGCCACTATGCCAAGGACATCGGCTTCACTAAGTTGGATTAAGTGCTGGTCTACAGAGATGGCTTAAAGAGATGTGCAAAGAGCCTAGAGGATCCTGAATGTGCGATTCTTGCCATATATGGTGTACATAAAATGAAATTTTTGTGAACCGCCCAGAGAACTTCGGCTATTGGGCGGTATAAAATGTAATAAACAAATAAAGGCATCTGAACAGGGTCAATGAAGAATATATCAGTCCATCCAAGTTCAGTATTTGTCCACAGCAGTTATATTATACCAGTTTATTTGTTTATAATGAAGTGGCATTGAAACCTGACCAACTTCTGTCTATTTTCATCACTTTTAATATAGCCTCAGGATTGGCAGTAGAAATGAAAACCGTACTTGCTTCTTGCTTTACCTGCTTCTTTGTAACTTTGAAGCAACTTCAGGTGCTTCAAAGTGAGGTCAGATCACAAACTATATTACTGCTGGTACTTTTTGGCGTTATGTATAAGGTTATGAAAAGGGCTTCCTTGGCCTATTTGGGGAGGGAGTGGGATCACAGTGACAGATCCCACTTTTGACCTACAGTTAGAACAGTGCCTGGCATCTGTATTTCTGTGAAATCTGGAATCCTGCTTTCCCAGGGTTCCCCGTGACGTCAATAGAGTCTTCCAGTTGTAAATGAGCACGCTCTGTTCTAACCTTCAAATGAGTAAAGTCAGTGCTTGTGGCCATAATTCTATTTCTTATCACCCATTTTCATTCACACAGGGACTGTATGGAAAGGGCTCCTCTAACAGTGTTTTCAGATTCTTCTAATAAGTTATATAAAAAGTCTGTGCACTTTCAATAAGGAAAACTATGTATTGCTCCCAATTATAGAATGTGCTCCCTCAAGGACTATGATTGGTCTGGACTCATGGCTATTAGAAAGAGTGTAAAGACTTAAACCTTTGAAGTTTTTAATGTTTTAATGTTTTTACAGTTTTAATGTTCTTGTTTTTATTATTGCAAGGCATTACTGTTTCAACTTGTTGCATTTGATGGCATTTTAGCAGTTAAGGTGGTATATAAATGTTAATAATAAGTAATAAATAAAAGATAAATCTGCTTTTCATTTTTAATTTCTGTTGATACATTAGAGCATTGTGCAAATCATGTAAGTAGCGGTTGGAAAATAGATTGCTGCATTATTCCTGTCAAGATGACAATATACAGTAGATTATTCTGTGTATGATTTGTAATAGACTGTTTTGTTTTCTAAATATTATAAAAGGTGTATTGTATTTTAGACATAATGATGCACAGTGAAAGCTCAACTATCTAAACCAATTTATAGCTAATTACCATCTAATCCATAGATAGATAGATAGATAGATAGATAACGTGAATACTACATTGGTGGGTGTTGTTGTTTTTATCAGTGGCTCCCATCATCCATACTTTCCTATAGCTCCACAATTGCTAAGATATGTAGAACTACTTGGTGCCAAAACAATGACAAGTTAATGCGGATAATATTTACACCTTGATGTATCATGAAATAAACTTTGCTTTAAATGCAATTCAGTGAAATGACATTCCGAAATATCTTCTTAAAAAACCGTCAGGGTGATTAATACTGTGTGTGCAATGCAAATAAATAGCAGTGTCCTGATTATGCACAGGCTTTCCAGGGGGCTATCTAAATGCATGGAAAGCATTTGGGTGTGTGGTGGTGCTGCATCAATTATACGATGCAGCACCCACTGTGCACCCACCTTGGGGCTTTCCAGTGAAGCTGTGGAGAAAGAAAATCGGGGACTTACCCCAACTTTTTTCTCTGGAGCTAGGCAAGTACGGAGCAACTGCCATCTATCTTCATTCTGGAGTTGCAGTGGAGGCATGGCCCGGCTGATGGTGCCCCATGATTGGTCGCTGTCCGCCTGGGCAGGGGGCAGGCCCCTCTGAAAAGCCTGCGCTGCCTCCCTGCATCAAGAGTTCTTGCTGCCATCTTCCACCAGCAATACTGCTGGGTTTGACAGTGGACTGGTGTTAATTCGGCACGGTGAAGATAGTCCCCTAGGTATAAAAGATAGTTTCTCACTGCTTTCACTGAGACATTGGTGACATCTTATCAAAGAACTGAAAATCTCACAATAATGTGAAGCACTGCATGACCAGGCACAAGATCTGGAATCTTGTTAAGGAGATAAAAGACAATGCAGAATACACACAAACCTCACGTCCAGAAATGGTGTCAATCTCTTTATTTGTGGAGATTTTTTTCTTTTCTGTTTTTAGGTTTCTGAACTATCATTCCTTTAAGGCAAATGACATAATTATCTACCATGTTGCATTTTAAGGACATTAAACCATTAGCAATAATAATGTCCCCAACTGAAGTTAGTCAAGGACCAAGTTCCATTAAAAGCAGAGCCTACATGGTTTCCATGCGCTTGCATGGGAAGGGCTGTAGCTCAGTGGTGGACCACATGCTTTACATACACAAGGCCCCCAATTCAATCCCTGGCATCTCCACTTAAAAGGCATCTCAGGTTACCATGGCTGGGGGGAAACTGCCTGATTCCATTGAGGGCCATGGCAAGTTGGAAAAGAGCATACTGGCCTAGATGGATTGATGATCTGCTTTCTTTGTTCCTGAGCAAAACATTTGAGCTGTTGTCTTCTGTTTTTATTCAGAGAGGCCACTGCTTAGTGGTAGAGCATTCAATTTGCATGTAGAAGGTCCAAGGTTCAAAAGCCAGGATGACAGTAGCTGGACAGGGAAAGAGTTTTGTCTGAGACTTTGGTGACCTGCTTCCAGTAGGAGTAGATAATACTGGGCTAAACCTGACTTGGTTTAAGGCAGCTTCATACTTTAATATATAGATTTAGTCTTTATATCACATGCTAGATGCATATGATGGGGGCTGGCCTCCACCACCAGCAGGGCCTTCTCTGTTGCAGCCCCAGTGTTGTGGAGCTCCCTTCCTAGGAAAACTCAGTGTCTTTTACCAGCTGAATCTGAAGTTTGTTTATTTATTTATTGCACTTATATACCGCTCCCATAGCCAGGGCTCTCTGGGCGGTTTACAGAAATTCTAAAATTGAGATAAAAACAAGTATACAAAATTTAAAATTCTAAAACACAGAACATACACACATAAAACATTAAAAACCATTTAAAAAACTAAACATGTGGGTGATTAAGATGTGCCGCCATATGCCTGGGCAAAGAGGAAAGTCTTAACCTGGTGCCGGAAAGATAGCAGCATTGGTGCCAGGCGAGCCTCGTCAGGGAGATCATTCCATAGTCTGGGGGCCACCACCGAAAAGGCCCTATCCCTCGTTGCCACACTCCGAGCCTCTCTCGGAGTAGGCACCCAGAGGAGGACCTTTAGATGTTGAACGTAGTTACCAGGTATATTCACGTCGGGAGAGGCGTTCCGTCAGGTATTGTGGTCCCAAGCCGTGTAAGGCTTTATAGGTCAAAACCAGCACCTTGAATTGGGCTTGGAAACATACAGGCAGCCAGTGCAAGCGGACCAGAGCGGGTGTTTTATGGTCGAACCTTCTGGTTCCCGAAATCAATCTGGCCGCTGCATTTTGCACGAGCTGCAGCTTCCGAACCGTTTTCAAAAGCAGCCCTACGTAGAGCGCATTGCAGTAATCTAATTTGGAGGTTACCAGAGCGTGGACAACTGAAGGAAGGTTATCCCTGTCCAGATAGGGGCACAGCCAAGTTACTGCTGTGTTCCATGTTTTCTGGATATTTTGCTATGTTTTGGTTGGGATTATGCTTTTAACGAAAGGAGTATGGTTTTAATGAAATGGTTTTAGCTTAATATTGTATTTTAAATTTGTAAACCAAATTTAGATGGTGTGGGAAGGTCTTAAAGTGAGAGTACTTTTTTAAAAATATTCACTATTCCATGTAAAGCTCTATCTTTGTCCACCTACTCTCGTACACAAGACCTTTCTGATTCCAGGAAGGCTTTCTCTCTCCACACCATCAAGTCCTTCCCCATGGGTTGTGCAGAGACAGGATTGGCAGATGTATCTGCCCTCCTCATTTTCATTTCCTCCGTTGTTGCCCCAATGCTGTCTATCATTCAACCTTCAATATGTAATCATGGAGACTTAGTAAATCACCAAGGGTTCTTCCCATGCTCCGCATTATCACTACAGGAATTGTGCTGTAACAAAGGATAGAAAATAGTTATTTCCCCCCAAACATTGCCCATGCAGATGCATAATGGCCAGCACCCTTTGGTGCACTACTTGCAGATGACTACCCATAGGACAGCTGGCTTTATTTATTTATTTATTTATTACATTTCTGTACCGCCCAATAGCCGAAGCTCTCTGGGCAGTTCACAAAAACATTACGATAATCGTTATAACTTATTATTTATACCACCTCTATTGATGTAGCAGGTGCCATACAAAATGTAAAAGGCTCATAATCTAATAAGACAAACACATTAGACATGAGAAAAGAGAAGAGACTATACTCTACCGCTTCATAATAATATCATATATAACCAAAACTGGAATCCAGAAATGTCTCAATTCAAAATATGTCTTTGTTTTCCTGTGGATTGTTTTTAACAGCTTGTGAGAAAGGCCTTTGGAGGATGGGACCCAACGATACAGAGCAGTGCCCAGAAAATAAAATAGAGTTGGTTTGGGATCCAACTCTCTATAAAGATATATACCGTATTTCTTCGATTCTAAGACACTTTTTTCCCCATATAAACAACTCTAAAAACGGGGTGCATCTTAGAATTGCGGATGCGTTTATTATTTCTTAGAATCAAAGCTTTTTTTCTGTTGGTGGTACTGAAATTGGTGTGCATCTTACAATCAATAGCGTCTTAGAATCGAAGAAATACAGTATATGAGAAAATGGTTCACAGCAAACAGAGTCAAGTTAGGAACATGTGAATAATGAAGACAGAAGTTGACCGAGGAAGACAAATGTAAAGGAAAGCAGTGGCAGAGGGCTGCTGGCAAGATAGAGTGGCTAAAGTAATCCAGGTAAAACTAGAGAAAGAGACAGAAGCTGGAGATACACAAACTGCAGGGATCTCAGCCAAGAATTGTAATGAAGCCAAAGTCAAAGAGAAGATTAATTCTATAGCAACAATACATAGTGATGCTTCTTTAACCAATATACAAGCTTTTGAAATATGGTAATAGGCCCATCCAGAAAGAATATTCCTTGAGCTGAGAGGCTAGTTAAAAGGGCATGAAGTTGGTGGTCTCTGGCCCTGTAGGCATAGCGTTAGGCTAAGCTGTAGTAAATTTAGGTTTAAGATTGCTGATCCCTGCCATTGCTTCATTTTATTAATCTACAAACGTGACTCTCAGGCTCTATTTGGCCCCAAAGTGATCATGATCTTAATTGCTAGTATTGATTTAGGAGTGGATTCTTCAAATTGCTACTGTAGAATACATGGATTTGGCCGAGATATCCATTACAATTATAGCCTCTTTGCATCATTGCATTGCTACAAGTGGACAAGATGTTTACATAATGTGAGTGTAATCACTGCAGTTGTCATGTTCAAACATGGCCATTGTTGCTTTTAGCAGTGAAAAAAAATGGCTCTGGAAACTGACCTCCTTGAGGCAGGGACAAGGTAGATTCTCACTATATTCCTTGAATATTTACTTCTGTATTTTGTACTATGGTTTTATACTGTTGTTTTATACTTCGAATGTTTTTAATTTTTGTGAACCGCCCAGAGAGCTCCGGCTATTGGGCGGTATAGAAATGTAATAAATAAATAAATAAATAAATAAATAAAGTCTAATTCAAGGGAAATGGGGAGATTCTTCCTTGTCCCTGCCTACCTGAGTTGTACCCTTATTCTACTGATTCTGGCTTTCTGAGACAGAAATGAGCAGTTGCCAAGGAGTGGGTGAGTACAAGCTTCTTCAAGACCCCATTCCAGAGTGCATTGGTCCAACAGATGGTGCTCCAGTCAAAATCTTCCAATCAATCCCATGCAAGAGGCTGCGTCCCCCTCCCACTATGGTGAATGATGGCCAATGAAACAACCTTCAGTTTTCCATAAGATCCTTGCACCTCAACTTAATACGCTCTTTGAGTTTAAGACAGCCATAAAGACTAATCTCTTCCGGCAGGTCTATCCAGATGAATTTTAAACATAAGAATTTTAAGATGATGTGATTGTTATTTTAATATTTTATCAGTTTTATATGCTCTTTTAACTAGCTTTATGTACTGTATTGTTGTATTTAATGTTGTTCCCTGCCTCAATCCAGAGGGAGAGGGGAGTAAGAAATAAATGTATTATTATTATTATTATTATTATTATTATTATTATTATTATTATTATCAACCACCACCATCATCACCCTTGGGGACTTTAATTCTTGCATTAGGTTAACATATCTCTCTTCCACCTCTTTTTCCTTTACTGTGATGACATCCTACTTTTAAACCAAGAGCAATCTGCCAGGTAAATTGTGTCAAGCACATGTTGGCATACCTGAGTCTAGACCTGGAGTGGGCTGGTGACTGAAGTTACAGGCAGAGGTTATAGGTCTTTTGCCTAGGCAAGGTCTACCTGCTGTATTTCAGTCTCCTATCCTTCATTCACTCTCCTCAGGCACTCTGAGCTGGAGAAGTCCCTAAAAATTCTCTCCACTTAGTTTTCTCTTTGAGCTTGTTGTTACATTTTGGCTGGCACATCCAGAATGTTTGGTGACAAGGAAGCCTTTCGGTGAAGTCTATGCATTTACTTTCATGTGATTAATAGATGATAGAGCCACAACTCTGTGGAACCGTTCAAGTGGTTTCCATATGACAGCTATAACATACGAAGTGAACCGAGATTATCCCTATAAGAAAAGTTTGAAGACCCTTGCATTGTT
>NC_086172.1:56896680-56924180 GCF_023053635.1 Elgaria multicarinata webbii
TAGCGCCATACTATAACCATTGTTGTTGCAGCAGCTGCTTTTGGTAATATATTTAATACTGTTATTCTCTTTTTAAAAATGTTTATTATTATTAGTCTTCTCAGCATTCCTGTTAATAGGTCTCTGTTATTCCTTATTTAGTTTTTAAGCTGGGGTGTGGTTTAAAAATTAGTTGCTTGCTTGAGATGACACAGGAGCCCAAAGTTAATTTGGAGATTTAGCCCATGTCTTCACTACCAAAGTCCAAATTGTCAAGAAACAATCTCTTTACAAGCTAAGCTGAGGGTTGAGCGAAGGTGGAGAAATAGCATTATGATGAACCACTGTGAAGAAAAAACAGAACAGAACATTGTCTTCTTTTACTGGAAAGTGTATACGCCAAAATCATATTTAATGAGGAAATGGGAATATGGCCAACTGGACATTTATAACCAAGAGCCAATGGAAAGCCACCTCTGGAACACCCATGCTCCAGAGCTTCCTGCTGAAGGAGGTTATTTATTTATTTATTTATTTATTACATTTGTATACCACCCAATAGCCGAAGCTCTCTGGGTGGTTCACAAAAATTAGGTTGGCCGCCACACTGTTATCCATTTGGCAACAGGAAAATACATTTTTATTCAGGCAGGCCTATGGTATATAAGATGGTATGTTGCTGAAGGAATTTTTAATTGGTTGGGTGCTGTATATTTGTTTTATTTAGGGTGACTATATGAAAAGGAGGACAGGGCGCCTGTATCTTTACCAGTTGCATAGAAAAGGGAATTTCAGGAGGTGTCATTTATATGCATGCAGCACCTGGTGAAATTCCCTCTTCATCACAACAGTTAAAGCTGCAGGAACTATACTAGAGTGACCAGACACAAAAGAGGGCAGGGCTCGCACAGCTTTAACTATTGTGATGAATCGGGGATTTCACCAGGTGCATGCATACAAATGACACCTGCTGAAACTCCCTTTTCTATGCAACTCTTAAAGATACAGGAGCCCTGTCCTCCTTTCCATACAGTCACCTTAGTTGTATTGTTGTAGTTTAAATTTATTTGGTTTTACGTTAAGTTTTAAATAAACTTTTGTTTTAATCTGTATTTTATGAGCTCCATTTTGTGGCCGAAAGGTGGGATATTAAATAAATAAATATATAAAGCAAGCAAAGACAAACAGGGCCTTTCAAGGTGAGATAATAAAGGAATTTATTATACAAGATACTTTGAACCAGTGTTTGACCTTTTGCTGTCCTTTCAGCATATAATGTTTGAGCATCTCCAGGATGCAACTTGCAAATAAAGGACACAGCCATCAACCAAACTCCTTCCTCCATCATCCTGTTCAAAAGAATTACATTTATGCTTAATTAGCGTGACATGGTTTGCCAACATACAAGAGAAGACACCCCTCAGGTATAAGTGTACATGATAAATCAGAGTTGATATCTTCACTCCTTTAGTTATTACTATCTGGTCTGATGAACTGATAGCCCGCTGTGTGAGCAATTGGTCATTGGAACTTTGGGCAAGTTTTCTTTAAATCCACGGCTCAGCAGCACGAAGTGCATCTTTGCATGACGTGTGAAAAGGACTCTTGTGTCCGCAACCGAATTATATACTGCATTTTCAGTCTTCTAATTCTCCTTTCATGTTTTACTTAAAAAGCCAAACGAGACATTACGAGGGAAAAACAGGCTCCCTAGCCCCATATTTTTCTGATAGCAGCACTGAGGGAACTTGTGGAGACGTTTGAAAGACAAAATCAGCAGATGGAGGTGGGTGCTTAACTATTCTTCTCTCTAAATGCTGTCCAAGATCTTTCTTTTTTTTAAATGATGTTCATTTTTACTCAGGGAAACCTAAAAATCAGAAACAAGCTCAGAAGAGTAAGCAAGCAACAGCCCTCAGTCCTGCCCATTTATTGTCCCCTTTAGTGCCTGGCCCTGCATTCTCCATTATCTTGGCAAACAGGGAGCTGGGAGTTCCTAACATAAAACCTTAATGATTATATAACCTTGTGGTTTGATCTTACATTACTCTGTGCCATAGAAATACACTATAAGGTGATTCTACCATTTCCATTTTATGTGAAATATAATTAAATATATGTTTCGATTGAACAAAACCTCATGTTGTGAGATCTGGGGCTCTATTTTCATTGGCATCATAGATGCTACAATAAACCATTTTAACAGAATAGTCAACCTGCAAAATTGCTGTTGCAAAATTACCTAATGGTAACTTTACTACATCAGACCTTCACCACCTCCTTTCTGGAAGGAGCCACTTCAGACAGATGGTGGGGAAATCATATGTTTGGAAGTTTTCCTGTGTCATACGCTGGGCCAATTTGCACATAACAACAGCTCATGTGTTAAACAGCCAATGGGATCTCGGGAATGAGTGGGAGAGTAAAAGCTACTTCCACTTTTACTCAGCAACTCACAAGCGGATTCTTCAACAACCCATGGATTAACCGCTGGGTTGTTTAGCCCCAGTGGCATGGGTTCACACATCCAGCAACGTACGAAGGAGCCACTTGTGGGTTGCTGAGTAAAAGTGGAAGTGGCAGAGGTGCTGCAGGCAGTGGATCACTCTCTCATGCTTGAGAAAGATGGCCCATGGATTGTTTAACCCATGGACTGTCGTTATGTGCAAACCAGGTCAGTGTCTGACCATTAAAATCTAGACTGCTACAGAGAAATACTTGGCCTTCTCCCTGGCATGACTCCTTTTCACATGCAGTAAGTTACGTTGGGGAGCATTCAAACAATCTGAAGTGGTATGGTCCAGAAAAGACAAGTACTATGTCTGTGTATATGAGTTGGGTCTTAGTTTGGTGCATTACTGTCTTCCCAAATGTATTGCTATCCTTGAAGATCCAAACTAAATCTTGAATACTCCACTTCAAAGTCTGATGACATCAGGATTATACTGGAGGCAATCAGTGCAGTTGCCAAGTAGCAATTGAGGAGGTGTGGCAGCGGCAGAGGCCCAACAGAGATGATCAACTTACCAAGTGATAAGGTTTTCTGACATGGTTTGTTTGGTTATCTATATAAATGAAACTGTGGTGTGATTTTTCTTCTTCTTTCTACTATAAGTTCTCCCTGGCTGCTTTGAGAGAATATCCAACTCTGGTTTCTAACTATTTTTGAAGGTACAAGGACCAGCTAAGTCACCCTTATGTTCTTTCCATTATTCCTTCTGGGCTAAATCTTCCTATTATGAGTTACATTTGCAGCCCTCTGTCACACCCCCACTGTCTCCAGAAGCCCGTCTTGCAATCCTCCATCATTCCACTCTATAGATGTGCATAAGAAATGGCTACTAATGTAAAAAGAAAATGGAAGATTATTTTCCCCAAAGTTCAGCCTTCTTTTTAAATCATTCACTTTTGTCCATTTAGGGCACAATCTTCCACAGTCCTACAACTTCCAGCATCCCCCAGCCAGCCAGGATGGGGAATGCCAGGAGTTGTAGGGCTTTTTTCGGTCCAAACAAGCACAGGATTGTATCCGTAAACAGTCGCCATCACCCATGTGCCTTCTCTGTTTTCCAATAATCAGTCTCTTTCTGTTGCTCTTCCCTAAGTATGAATAAGTACAAAGAGGGTAAGGAAATTTGAGGGCTATTTTCACTCTCTCTTTACGGTGTCCCAGACCCCAACATCTGAGCAAGCAGGGAGACAGACAACCAAACCGGTATAAATGGGCCCAAGGCTCAAATGTTTTGTTTGTAGAGGAAGTAGTTTTGTTCTGTTTTTAATCTTTCAGTTCCATTAGTAACCTTGCCGACAGAGGAATAATTCTGATCTAATTCAGATTTGTGTGAGACATTATTCTTACATTGCTCCCGTTTTATATGTACCTTCTTGCCCTGCCAGTGTTGTGCTGATTTAGCATCAGTTATTTACGCAAAAATGCCATTGTATATCTCAGAAACACAAACAGTCTAACCCTGTACATGTTTACTTGGAAAGTAAGCCCCACTGAGGCAAATAGGGCTAGCTGACTGGGATGTAGTACATTCTAAGTGATCTGCGCTCTGTTTTGTGATCTTCTCCCATTCGAATGTGTGTGTCTTCAAATTGCATTCCCTCACTTGAGGGGGGAATCATTTCAGTTATCCTGATCATAGTAGAAAGCAGGGTTTTTTTCTTTTTCAGTGTCTTTTCTCATTAATGTAGATATGTTCCTAAGATGAGAAATGATGTTTCTTCTAATTATGGATACATATAGTTAATTTCCTTTTTAAAAGCTTGGTGTGAAAGGCATTTTCTTTTATAAAGCGCAAAAAAGTGATACAGCTGATGTTCCTGTTGCCTTAGCAACAGATTTATTTATTAGGGTCTGAAATGACATGAGTTAATATACCACATACCTGCTGATCGGCAAACTCTCCTATTTCAGCTCCAGTTGACAATTAAGTCCTGGACAGCTACAGCCAGGGGTTAATGTTACTCATTAGGAGAACTAGGTCATTACTGGGAAATCAAGGCGCTTGCAGCAGCATGGATAAAATACAAAATTCAACACCTCGGCGAGTGAAGGGTTTTTATGTTAATTAACCTTATTTTCCCTGCATATAAAAAATATTTCATGTGTGCATATGACACAGGATCAATTAATTGAAAAGTAAGCTTTTGCTGACTCCCCCCGCCCTTTCCTCTTGGTTGTCTTCATTTCCTTTGGAAGGGTTTCATTATTTTAGGGGAAATTCTTATGTCTATATGATGAGTAAAAGGGGTATTAAAATTAAGAAGGGAATCATCATGGAAATCAGCTTTACCACAAGGGAATGGGCAAATAAAAGCCTTGGAAATGAAAATAAATAAGCTTTGCTAATACCTCACCTAAGGAGCAGAATGTAAGCCCATCAGAGCTTGGAGATATTCAGAGGTACCACTTTGATTCTCTCTATTAAGCAGTTACATAGTTATCTGACCTTCAGAAACTGAAATTTTGAAGAACTAAATTCATGTTGGTGATGGTAAATATCTTGTTTACAGAAAGCTATCTAGCAGGTTTAGCAGCACAATACATTTTTTTAAAACATATTTTCTTTTTGTTCTTTGGAATGGGGCTTTTGGTTTCTGGAAACATTAGATACATTTGCCACAAGTTTTATTAAGATCACTGAGCAGGCGTTTTAACTTTTATAAGTCGCAAATGACTTAGTGAAGCTCTCCTTTTATTTACTGTTTTTTCAGCATTTTCTATTCTGACACAGGAAAATTTAAGAGGCTCAAAAAGAATTATATTCTCATTCTTTATATTTCACCATTGTCTTCTCAAAAATTTTAGGTCTTTCCCTATCATATGTTTTCTTAAGACCAAGGGTCTTAGGTATTCAGATATGCCTCTCTCAATCTCTATTAAAAGCCGGAACTGGTTGCCCCAGAATGAAAGATACGAAAGGCAGGATTCTCTCCCGTGTAAGAATGCAGCTCCTAAGACATATGAAAAACATCCAAAATCCATAGAGTGTCATACCTTTGTTAGGGTAAGTCAAAGATCATCCCCAAATGTGCCTTCATCAGGCAAGATAGTACAAAAATCAGGTTGGGGGGTGGGAGGAGGAGAAGAGGAGAAAACAAAAGCAGACATCCTGTCATAACTTCAAGTCAGATCGCAAAAGCCTGCACTTTTTTTTTTTTTTTGTATTTATGAAGTCATTGTTTTGTACTTTCTATCACCACCTTTTAAAAGTGCAACCTTCATTCTAAATGTGGATAAATTATAGAGCAGTCTCCCCCAACCTGGTGTTCACAAGGCATGTTGTACTACAAGTTGGAGGACCACTGTTGGCTGTGGATTGTGGAAATTGTAGTCCACTGAACCTTTAGGGCGCCAGGCTGGGGGAAGGCTGCCATAGAGTTATATAGTGGTATGAGTCACAGGTATTGAACGGAAGGATTGTGTGTGTTGGTCAAACTCCTGTGGTGAGTCTTTAATGTCTGTCCTTTATGCCATGACTAGGCCATCAAACAAGGACACAAGTATGCAACAGAGACACAGAGGCATCGCAGAGTTCTTGTGATCCCACAATCCACCAAGCTGTTCTCATGACAACTATTTAGTTCAAGCTCCTCCTCATCTAACCTCATAACCTTTGGCAAAGTGGGCTGGTCTAATCATAGCTGCCTTGCACAGGAATCCCATCCAACACTTTCTTGCTGTGTGAGGCAGGCCACCTAGGGACTTCCAGAAGAACCATCAGACTAGAAGGCCCTCAAGCTCAGGAAGTTTCATCAACTAAGAGAAGAACAGATGCCAAGCTCAGCAAGTTTCTGGAATTTGGGACATGGTGAGGAAGTAGTAACCCAAGCCAAGCTTGAAGAGAAATGGGCACTGTGAGTGAAACCTCAGTGCCATCTTGTTCTGACCTGCATCTAAAGCCCACATCTAAGTCTAGGTCAAAAGACCAAGAGGCCTACAAACCTTCTTTCCCCAGGAAATCCATTTTGCCAAAGCGTGGCGTCTCCAAGCTTATTTTCTGGATGGTGGCTTCCATTGAGAAATGCACCGGTATTTCCCTGCAAGCTCTTAAGAAGAGTGTTGTGGCTATAGGCTCTGACTTCCAGAAGCGGAAGAGTTACTTCAAGAGGGTCTTGAAGGTTACGAAGGGTGTGTTGAGTAAGTTGACCGGACATGGACTTACAGGCTCCTACGCAATCCGCAAGATGATGCTGACAATGCTGAGGAGAAGGAAGAGGAAAAGGGGGAGGAGGCGCAGAAAGGCTACATCTGCTCTCAAGAAAAAGAGGGCCTCCAAGAGGAGGAGGAGGAGGAAAAGGAGGTCTAGGAGGAAGAAGACCAAGCCTAGGAAATCTGATCCATCTGACTTGTGTAGTCCTATGTTGATGACATGAGATTCCCATAGCTGAATCTGTGTGTAAGAAAAATAAAATAAAGTGCCAAATTTCGACTGTCTAATTTTTGTGCCTATCATTTGGATCTGAGGTGGTAATGCAAAATCAGAAGCCATGAGAAACGTCTAAGGGGAATTTTGAATGTGTGTTTGCTTCAGTCTTTTAAGTATCAAGATGCAATGCACCTAGGAGATGTCTGCCAATTGTATATTGCATCTATCTATCCTGTCTGTCTGTCTATCTGTCTATTTATCTATATCTGTCCAGCCAAACAAACATCACCAAACCATAGGGTGGTGGAAAGGCAGGGCAAGAGATTGTTTCTACTGATAGAAGAAACCCTCTACCGTTGCAGAAAAATATGGGAGGGGGGACAGAAACACCCTATTCTTGTAACCGTAGAAACTGTTGCACATCCACATGGAAAGATTTTGTGGAAGATGAAACCTGCCTACCTATCACTGATGGAAATCATATGGGGGAGAGCAACGTCTCTCCTTCCCTGTCCACAAGCTCCAGGGTTCAGGGGATGTGCTTCTGAAGCTTCCATCCCCAGCCAGATTTGGGAAGAAGGAAGAAGGCTAGGACAAGCATGTCCATCTTCTTCACCTATGCAAACAGAGTTTCTGGTTTCAAGTGGATAGAATGCATAGGATTGGCCCTGCCATAAGGCAAAGTGAAGCAGCTGTCTCAGGCAGCTGATTTTTCGATGTCATGTAAGGGCCATGTACATGAGGCTGCAGCTATTATTTAATTTATTATGACTGCATCAGGGAGTGGTTTTTTTTTTTTTTTTTTTTTTGCCTCAGATGTCAAAATATCGTGACAGGCCTTCATTGGAGGGGTGGGTGTTCAAGGGACTCTGCCCACTTACCTTTTTTAGTGGTCCTCTTACCTACTGTTTTAGAAGGCTAGAGGTGATTGCCTGTCTGTAGTGTGCTCAGAGCACATGGTTTTCTTTGAAGAGTGTGCCTTGAAGCAGCATCGTGTTCTGTGTGGTAACCTAGCAGCGACAGCCATTCACTTCAGACCTTCCAGAGTAAGGCCTTCAATCTTCTCCCTGGGCTCAGCTTCAATTATGATGTGTCCAATGTTAGAAGTTAGAAACATTTACCCATGGTGCCTTTGGGTTCCCTAGCTGTTCTAGTGTACAGCCTTGTGAGTAAATCCATCTCTGTTGCTCCCCTCTGAAAGCCTTATTAGACCATTAATGCTTATCTCTTAAGTTAGAGTACTGCAATATGCTATATGCATGGGCCTGCCTTTGAAGTGAAGATGGTAGAGAAATTGCTGCTATCCTAAACTAACAATGTGGCCTGAAAGGCAATCTCCCCCACCCCCCCAATGCCAGTGGCAAAACAGCAGCCTGATGCTGAATTTTGGCAACAAACTGTGATGGTGGCCTAAAAAGATCAAATTTAACTTTAAAGCTTTGTTTAAAGTAAAATTTGACCTTTTTAGGCTGCCAGCGCAGTTTGCCACCAAAATTCAGTGGCAGTGAAATGTTTTACTGCTGCAACCATGGAAACCCAGTGGGGACATGGCGGTGGTGGTGTGGCCTCTGGGTGGGTGGTTTCCGGGGGTGGGGGTTGAAGCTGTCCCCTGGAGCTCCCAGAGTTTCCCACACCTGGTTCAGAATGTGGCTGCTAGATATGACTGGAATGGTCTGTTACAAACTGATTTCTCCTGTGTTGTGTCAGTTGTACTTAGCTCCTAGGCTGATCCCCTCAGAGTGATGCTTAGGATTCAGAGGTTGGATAACTTGACTGAGCTAGATGGGAATATAGGAGCTGGGTTATGAACCTATCGTTGCCTGAACTGGACTGGCTCCCTGCTTGTGTGCCCATTCATGCCCAACGGGACTCAAATCAAAACCCCACAGAGAACCCCCTCTGTTGGGGCAAGGATTGTGATCTAAGTATGAATACAGTGACATTCATGTGAACCACCCAGAGAGCTTCAGCTATTGGGCAGTATAGAAATGTGAGAGCCAGTGTGGTGTAGTGGTTAGGGTGTTGGACTGGAAGATGGGAGATCCGGGTTCTAGTCCCCACTCGGCCATGGAAGCTCACTGGGTGAATTTGTGCCAGTCACAGAATCTCAGCCCATCCTGTCTCTCGGGGTTATTGTTGTTAGGATAAAATGGAGAGGAAGAGGATTTGTATGCCACCTTCGGTTCCTTAGAGGAGAAAAGGCGGAATCTAAATGTAATAATAAATACAATAAATAAATCTGTTTGAGACATTACAAATTGACCGTATAGATGTGTATGTGCTTTGGTCAATATAACCATGCCTTTTATATTTACCTCTAAATTATTATATCTTAGACTTACATCTGAAATAGCAGTAGATGCAAGTAGAGACCCATGAAATGTTGCATGCATATGTTAGCCATCATGCATTCACTCTCATCAATAGATTGCTGGATGGAAAGTTCCTCAGCCTTTTGCTTGGAATGGCAGGTTCCGTGCATTTCTTGCAAGACTATCTACTCTCAAAAGAAAATGTGCCCGAGCTGCTGGTGTGTCATAAACTTCAATATATCTACCTACCTCAAGGAACCAGCCCAGCACATCTTCATGACTAGACATTACAAAGTTTTCCTAGTGAGTAAGGAGAAACAGCCCAGAGTCCTGGAAATCCTCCTGTTCTTCTGCAGGTACCTCAGTGTTCGTGATACCTCCTGCTTGAGCAGGCATTTCCTCTCTCCCTTTCATCAACTGTGGGTTGCTTCCTGTGGGTCTAAACAATGTGGGCCAATCTTGAATCTGAGCATGCTCAATTTGTTGTTGAAGCCAAGTCTGACATCATGCTGCTGACAGGTCAGATTGTTTTGGAGACACTCAGGTTTATTTTTCTCAAACTTCCTATGATGTGGGGTTTGCTGGGAACTCTGGTTGACTTGCCTTGAACCTCAGGAAGTATGTCTTTGCTCTTCTCTGTGGTCTTGGCAAGTAGTCTATAGATATCATCTGAATATCTGTATCAATATCTATACACACACACACACACACGTATTGTTCTCATTCTCTTTCCCTTTCATCTCCATTTCTTTGTTGCTTCCACCTCATTCTTTATGCCATCTGAGTTCACATATAATTTTTTGATTACATCTTGAGCACTAAGCAAATTCATCCCACCCCAAATACTGTTCACTGCAGTCATTGTTTCTGTTGACTCAAAGAGAAAGGTATGTGCAAGACAAACACTATGCCAGCACATCATCACACCAGTGTTTCATCATCATCACTGACTTCCAGACTGTTTTGAGGCCCAATTCAAAGTGCTGATCTTGACTTGAAGGCTTTTTATAGCTTTGGACCAGGATACCTGCAGGATCACCTCTTCCCATATGTGTCTATCCAGACTTTGAGATCTTCCTCAGGGGCCCTTCTCTGGATGACCCTATTATATGAGATGTCCTGGGTGGTGATAGTGAAAGGATCTTTTTGGTGATGGCTCCCCATTGTGGAATGCCCTTTCCCAAAAAAGCTTGCCTGGCACCTATGTTATTATTCTTTCAGTGGCCAGCAAATAATTCTTTCTTTCCCAAGGCCTTTAAAATCTTATTTAGCTTTTAATTCTGTTTTAGCCTTATTATTTTATCTTCCTTTCCTTGAGGGGCTTCACTGGGTTGTCTGGAACAGGATGAGATATGTGTGTAGGTGGCTGCAGTTGCTTAGGGAGATCAGTGAAAATTGTATGCTTCACTTCACACGAGTGGAAGTGCTTTCTGCTAGATACACCCCTCTTTTTATTATTACTTTTTAAATTTAAGCTGTTTGCCAGTACCCTGTTCTCAGATTTCCACCAAAGGAGAAAGTATTTTTAAAACCAAATGTATGAACCTAATGGGAATGCAAGGTTAAAAACCCCCATCATACTCCTAAATGCATCTAAAATGGTTTTGACGCTACTCCTTTTTCTTCAGTTGTATTTATTGACCTGTTTCACTCAGTCATAAGCCACAGTGTGGGATGGGATTTGAATTTTCACCACCTGGCTGCACATGTCATGTGGTGCAAACCCGGGTGGCAGGGTTTAACAACCCTTGCATAACCCTTGCATGGTTATGGTTAAACAACCCTTGCATAACCCTAGAACAGGCCATAGATTATGCAAGGGTTGCTTAACCCTCACACAACCATCACTGTCCAGATTTGCACAACACAATAAGCTGTAGCTAGATGTTGAATATTTGGAATGCCGCATGCACATGCCAGCCTGTGCCACAATGGTGGACTGTGCAATCGTGCATAACGGCCCATGTGTGCTCACAGCAGAGAATCTGGGTGTCATTTTCATTCTAGATTTTTAAGATGCAAACATTACTAAACTCAGGTATATTCATGGGGAGATTTTTCCTAAAAAGCTGGGGTTTGGGGGTTTGGGTTTTTTTTGTTTTTTTTTACTGAATGGAGCAGAACACGAAGACGTTCTCTTAATCAATTCCTATTGATGTAAACTGGCCTTCCCAAATCTGGTACCCTTCAGAGGTATTGGACTACAACTCCCATGAGTACTGTAGTCCCCATCGGAGTTGTAGTCCAACCTATCTGGAGGGCACTAGGTTGGGGAAGGTGGATGTAAACTGTGGAGAACTCAGTTGATTTGGAAATTTGGTCTGAGGTATCACCAGCATGCAGACGATAGCCACCTTTCCCCCTCATTTTTATGAGATGCAGGTGAAGGTGTGGCTGTCCTAAACCAGTGCCTGGACACAGGGATGGGCTAGATGAGGGACAAAAAACAAAACAAAAAACACCGCACCCCTGAAGCTCAATCCAGACAAGATAGAATTACGATTAGTTTGTTGGTTGTTCATCCACTCAGGTGATTGGTGTTGATCCTCTTCTAGATGTGGTCACACTTCTCCTAAGAGGTTAGGTTCACAATCCAGGGCTTCTTGTTGATCCTGCACTCTCATTAGAGACTCAAGTGGCCTCTATGGCTCAAAGCACATTTTATCAGCTTCAGCTGATAATGCTAGCTGCGATCGTACCTGGGTGGAGATGGCATGGTCACAATGAAGTAATTGTGACCATGTAAGCTCCTTTTTGGACTCTTCCAATGTGTTGATCTGCCTTTAAAAATGGTTTGGAAACTGCAGTTGGTCCAAAGTGCGGCTGGTAGATTATTAACCAGAACTAGACCACAGCTTGACCACATGATGCCTGTGCTTTGTCAAGTGCACTGGCTCACCTGATTATTTCTCAATCCAATTTAAAGTGTTGGTTTAAACCTTTAAAACTTTAATGGTTTGGGACCAGGTTACCCAAAAGACTACCTTTTCCCACATGTACCTACTCAAGTTTTAAGACAGGTGGGTAAAGTGTTGCCCTCCAGACGTTGTTGAATTGCAGCTCATATCAGCCCTAGCTCAATAGTGAGGACTGATAAGAGTTGGTGTTGAACTACATCAGTAGAGACAAACATTGCCCACCCTATCTTAAGACTTTCTTCAGTGGCCCCAGTCTAAGTGACCCCGCTGAATGAAGAGATGCGAGTGACTACTCGGGAGAAGGCCTTTTTTGTAGTGGCACCCCAGTCATAGACGTCCCACAGAGGTTTGCCTGGTGCCATCCCTGCAGTCTTTTAGATGAAAACCTTTCTGTCCCGGGGCCCCCAGACCTTTTAAATAATTCATGTAGTCTAGGCCTCTCAGTTTTAAATGTGTGTATTATGTTTTCGGGTGCTGTAAGTTACTTTTTGCTGTCATATTTTATGTTGCTTCTGATTTTATGGTTTTATGTTCTATTCTGTAGTTTGACAGGTTGTTGTTGTTGTTGTTTTTTAAAAAAATATTGTGAGCCTCCCAGAGAACATTGTTATCGGCTGGCATAGGCAAGTCATAAATGAAGACATAAATAAAACTCACAGTACCATAATAATTTTTGGTAGTGATGAAGAGGAGAAAATCTTATGAATGGACCAACTTAGAAAAGAAAATTGTATCTAATATAATCGCATAGTCATCTTTTCAGATGAAAATGTTAGTTGAAAATACGTGGTGCAGAATTGTATAAATAGGGCTTAATAATTGTGTTAACTTAGTGTTTGGGTGGTTTTTGGATACTACCATTACCGCACACACACTTTACCGCCTTTTTCTTTTCTAATAGATTTTCTTGGCAAATAAAGGCTTCTCTCATGCCGTTCACATGAACATTCTTACCAGAAAGTTGGTATTAGAATTTGACACCTTTCTCATCTTTTATGTACACAATAAAAATATTGAAATAATTTGATTTAAGAAAGGCACCACCAACCACTCCTCTATTCTGGGTGAAAATGACTAAACTCTCCCCATTCCAGAACCCAAATTTATAACATGTATTTCTTTTTTAAAAATAAATAAATATTTGCACAATATTTTGTAACAGAGCTTTAGCATGCAATCCTATACATGTTTAGAACAGAAAAAGTCCTACAGCTGTTTGGAGTTGTTGGACTTTTTTTTTTGTCCAAACATGCTTGGGATTGCACCCTTATATGATCAATGATTACAGTTTGGGACATCACCATAGCCATATCCAGGCATTATTAAAACTAGAATTAATCACCAAGTGAGTTTCTTTGCAATTGGGAATATTAGAGGCAGTGGGCTTTCCCCTCCAATGGGACACTAAAAACCATGTGGCTGCCCCAACTGAGGTAGGACAATTAAAGGGTATGGAATTTCTCCGATTTTCTGCCCCCTTTTTCTTAGCCTTCTCCTACAGTAAATTTACCTGATTTCAAAAGTTCATGTTATTAGTCTTTGAAGGCTGCCATGTCTCCCAGCTGCCAATAGTGTTCTGTTGTAATAGGGGCCTTTCTCTTTTAAATGCTCAAATTGAACATTCACATGTCTTGGAAACTCTAAAACCCTCGATTCTTTCCCTTGTGCCTTTTTATGTTCACTTTACTGTGGCCAAGGATGATCTTTGCCACAGATCATGGACATCAACAGCAGTTTTTCTTTGATTAACTATCTGTCATTAGCACCTGCACAATACAATTTTTCACAATGCTCTTCTTCTTGGATATGTCCGGGTGATCGTCTCTGTCTTATTATATTTGAAGGCCCAAGGCACTTTCAACTAGATTTTACTTTGTCGGTTTTATTCCACAGTGTGACATTATAGAATGATTAACGCACATGTTAATGCAATGATTTGTTTTTTTAAACACACACACACACACGTGTACATGGAGAAGCCAGAACAAGTAAAAGAGGAATCCTATGGCTCTAGACAGTGTCTGAGGAGCCATAGGATACTGGGAATTTCCCCCTCTGAGGCCATTGATTCAACAGTGCAGACAGAGCTATGACCTCAGAGGTGGAAATTCCTGTTTGGATTGTTGCCATCCCTCCCAGCTGCTTTAGAAAGTTCTGTGGCGGTTCCTATCCTGATGTCCATGATCCAACCTTGTGATGATGATGGATTGAAAAGGAGGGGCGCATGCCAGTGGGCGGAGAATGGAGAGAAGAGGAGAGGCCATAGAAATATTTTTGTTAAGCCGCCTGCTGGCAATATTCCAGCAGGTAGCTGGATTCCCTGAAGCCTCCAACATCAGCGCTTCTGTTGTTTGGGTGGCAATCCCATAGGATTTGTGCCCTCAGTTGCATTTTGGGATGTAATTACTCCAAAAGGCATAGGTGTTCTCATACGTCCCACTGTAATAACTTGCATTTTCTGGCTTAAGCCATATTCATGATTGCTCAGGACATTAGGAATTTGGCGTGTGCTGCAGTATACACACCAACTGGAAAAAGCCAATCTATGGTAGCTTCACTTTGATCATTAGTGATCAAGTAAGATGGTCTGACACTTGTGTCACAGTGCTGAATGAATTAGCATCCTGTTTCCCACAACGGCCATCCCAACTCCACTGAGGCCAGATCTACACCAAGCTGGATATGACACTCTGAACGTGGTTTGAAAACAGTATATGGTATGTGTCATGAGCCCCAACAGTTGTCAGTATCGTTATAAACTGTTATAAAGCAGTAGTGTAGATCCAACAAGCAGGACACGAGGGCAATAGCTCTTTCCTGCTGTTGTTTCCCAGCAAATGATATTCAGAAGCATGGTGCCTTCAATCTTGAAGGCAGCATATAGCAATTATCACTGGTAGCCGTGGCTATAGCTTGTCATCATGGCTAATAGCTTGCCACCACTATTTTTCTATTAAACATCACCTCTTTCTTCATGATGGCTGCCTCAGAGCTCTTCAATATGTTTAGGGGGTGGGAATCACATGGAACCTGGGACTGTTATAGAAGAATTAATGTGGGATTACAATACATGGCCATGGTTTGTTTAACTCTGCTTGTAGAAAACTAGCGTTTCAGGAGATCACGCTAATATCTCACTTCCTAGTCTTTCACAGGCAGGGATTGCAGAGGCAGGAAATTTATACACACATGCACACACCCTTGTGAACATATACTGTACTGTAATGGTTTAACAATGATTTTTATTGACTAGCAACCATGGGCATTGCAAATGTTTTATCTGTGTAGATCAGCTATCAAATATCTACTATTGGGTGTGCGTTCTTGGTACTTACAACATGGCCATAGCAGCTACATGCTGCACATGATTGTGATTTCCATTCAGACGATCATCAATGTTTTCATAAATTATATGAGGAAAACTTGATATTTAACTCAAGTGGAAGAAGCAGGACTGTCTCTCTCCTACATTTTATTCCTTTGTGACCGTCAGAAATCCGCAAGCTCTGTGATGAATGAAAATATCAGACATTTCAACACCAATTGTGATGAGCTGTAGGTATGTATGAATAGCATTTCCTTATCAGCTGTAGAACAATACCTGAAAGGGAGGTTTTCCTCCTTTATTTATTGATGGTTGGTTCAGCACTACATATTTGTAAAGCAGTATTAAACCTTTCCATTTCTCCCCTCTCTCCCCATTTTGAGTTCTCTGTACCAGTGAAATATTAGAAAGCTCCTTTGTTAAATGTTTTAAGAAGATTAAGATTGACCTTTTTAATATTGCTTTTAGCTCAGCTTATTTATAACCCTTTCAACATACACAATACCTTTAGAGATTTGCACACGTGCCAGTTATGTATGAAATTATTTTGTATCATAATGTATCCTTAGAGACTTCATTTGCTGAAAAATGACAGGGTGGGGATGGTTCTTCCCTGCGATTACTAAAAGGTAGCAATCCTACATGGACTTACTTAGGGGTAAATCCCAGAAATGCATGGGGCTTGCATGGGGAAAATATGGTTGGGATGGAGCTGTATATTTCTCAACTCTGTGCATAACTCACTTTGTACAGGTTTGGCTTCTAAAAAATCGGTATTTTATCATGCCAATAAATAGGGTGACATTCCCACTGATTTCTGAACTATGTTGAAACTATGTCTGAAATTGCAAACAGATATATAGGAGATATGTATTTGGCATGTAGAGGCATTAGTGGCCTTCTCATCCTGCTCTGATTACTTCTTTTTGGATTTTTGAAATTTCCTTCACATTTTATTGTGATGGAGTAAAGAGTGAGCTTGATTTTTCAACAAGCAGAATTATTTGTTTGTGGGGTCACCTGTTTTAAGGCAGGGTTCTCTGTAGCTAAGGTATTTCCAGCAGATTATCCTTAAAGCATTTTCTTGATAATCTCCAAGCAAAGACATCCCACGTGGCCTCTCTAGGCGGCCTGCCTGTCTCATTCCTGAACTTGATTATGCAACTTTCCCTAATTCTTCAATGTCCATCTTAAGTCTACTTTGTTGTAGTTTAAGCCCCACTTCACGCTCTTGATGAAATGCCTTTATGAAGCAAGATCTAGGCCATTATAAATTTGTCTTTGTGATGGCACAGGTCTCTTCCTTCACTCTGTGCACTTCAACAGAGATTAGCTGCTCCCCACGGCCCCCCCCCATACTTTCTGACTTCTGTAAAATATCCAAAACGTGACCACATTTACTTGTCTATAAACTTCCTTTTTCTGTAAATAATTTCTACTTTGCCAACCTTCAAGATCTTACCAAATACAGAATAAAGTCCTGAGTCAGGTGCTTCTTTCAGTTAATGATAATGATACTTATTGTTGCAGAGTGTCCCAAACATTCCAAATACATGATCTTGGGAAACCTAACAACAACAACCCATTAACAGGGCCAGTAACAGGTTATGGCAAGTTCACACATCATGCTAAGTCACCCTGAAAATAAGACACCATGGGCTGGCTGTTCAGTCACTAACTCAACAGATGATCAGGCACTCTGCAGCTTTATGTGGCTTGTTCCTCTCTTCAGTTCCCCTCAGTCCTCCCACCGGCTCCTGGCATGTATCCCACACACCTTTGCAGCAGAACTCCTTATTTCCTCAGTGCCTACGTCAGCACCCTTTCTGCGTTTGGTCCACTCCCCCCCCCTCAGATCGCCAAATGAAATTAATTTTCTGAGCCCTTATGAATGCGGCAACATGTTCACAAACATTTTTTTATCAAAACAATGAGGGGGTGTCTTGTGCAAAGGACTGCCTGCCTACTATTTAGCCCAACATACCAAGATCGTCCACTTGCCTTGCTAGTGAACACCTTTTTTAAAAGGCTGTTTCAAGTACTACTAGTCACACCAGACCAAAACGCTCTTTTCTTGCAGCTGCTAGCCACTTTCAGCTGTCCACCGCCCCCCCCCCCCCGTGTTTGTCATTTCCTTCCACTTGTCCCCATTGTTAGGCGTCATATAGACTCATAGGTTACAGAGCAATGATGGCATTGATAAAGATACACAGATTTCAAGGTAAAGATGTGCAGATTTCAAGGCAGAGCAGTGAGGGGGGTGTCAGTAAATATATGCAAATTTCATGGCAGAGCATTAAAGCGGATGTATATTTCATAACCACAAACTTTCAAATGTGCATACTTGTGCAAGTCCAGATTTTAAAAAGCAGAAGTTACAAACGCATTCGGGACACTGTCCATTATCTTTGTTGCTGGATTGTTAAGGGTTGCTCGTTTTCAGGTAGCTTGTTGTGACGGCCTCACCCAGCAGAGCAACTTCAATCATGGTTGTTGGGCATGGCTCGAGAGCAAGAGCAGCAAACACTCCTGTTGCTCCTTGTGATCTCGTTAATTTGCCCATCCTCCTCCTCTCAGCAATCCACAATGTAGTCGCCCTGCCTGAGATGTCACAACAAGCCTCTCTGGACAGCCCAGCAACTAGGCATGGGTCCACAGGGTGGCTTGTTTGTGAAAAATAACCCTGAAGAAACCTCTCCAAGTTTAGATGTCACAGCAACCCACCATGGGTGATCACCCATGGTGGGTTGTCCTGTCAGATGAATCAGGTCATTGGCTTTAAGGTTGTTGCTTGCTATGGGCTATCTACTTGAGTAGATAGCTAAAATGACTTATGTGCTGGAAGTATCTTGCTTCTCAGCTCATGCTTTTAGATACATTTCTTCGCCAGTACTCAATGCCTGAAGTGGGCTTGGAATTTGGCTCCCAGAACATCACATTCGGAATTAAATATAGATACAAACATAATGTGGGTATTCTAGTCCTGTCCCTTGGCAATGTAAAAGTTGTTGCATTCTCAGTAATTGTCCACTTTGGGTTTTTTTGAATAATCTTAATTAACATTCCTGGTGTTCAGATGTGGAATATATCACAAGGTCTTCCTATTGCACTGGAAACACACACAGAGAGACATACATGTTGGAAGATGTACAACTTGTTAAAAGCAATTCTATATATCTTTTTATAGAAATCTGATTCTTCAGACTTTACAGTATCTGAAGTTTTGAAAGCCCATGAAAGTAATGTTTAATTAGATCTTTGTTTTACATCAGATAACCAAAAATATTGACTGAATTAGAAATTAACACTTGCAGAGTTACAGATGTCATTTAGTGTGATATTTCTCAAGTGATATAATTATTAATACTTCTGATATGTATGTGATAGACCTGCACATTCATACATTCGTCCTACATAATTAGCCTAGGCGGCATGGAGGGGGGGAGAGAGATGTACCATTTCTACCATTGAACTGTCAATTTTTTTTACTATAACTCCAGGATAAGGGCAGTAGAGTTCATAAATAAAAAATACTCAAAGAACATCTGGTTCACTTCTGTGTGAAGGGCAGTGATTTAAAACAGAGCAGTTAGATCCCAAGGCATATACACCTTCAAATGGGTAAAATAGTTCATTCTGCTATTAATGTTAAGTAGCCAAATCGTGGGAAATAATATTCATTTTCAACGTGTTTAGGTATTTTTCCAGATGGCACTTTCACACACAGTTGATTTAGTGCTACAGTGCTAAACCAGAAAAGGTTGAAGGGTCATAGGGAAATGCTGAAGATAAAAGGTACCAGTTAGCAATATTCCTTTTGGACCATACCAAGCAATCTGACTTTTCCAGTACCCTGTCTGCCATTTTAGGCTAGCAGGGATCAATGTAGAGGCCATCACATTCAGTATGTGTGGCTTATGGCTATTAGACATGCTGAGTGACCGGAAGCAATCTTAATTTCCTATTATAATAAAGAAAAAACAGCTTTAACATTTTCATGGTGGAATGTACAAAAACTTTTATCACCACCAAATCACAAAACATCGCTATGCCAGACTTAAGTTGCTGTGCAACCCAATCCTGTCCATACTTGCTTGGAAACAAGCCAATAGAATAGGATTGTAGCCATATGCTGCCATTGCAGACAGACGATATTGTTGAACATGCTTAGAGCTGATATCTTACTACCTTTGCTGTAATTTCCCCCTCTTTTTTATTGTGAATATTAACAAAACAGAACAAAAAATGGTGAATAATAATAATAATAAAAACATTATATATATAGGAATATCATCATTTCCCCAATCAGGTATACTGATCATTAAAAAAAGAGGGGAGAGCTATGCATAGGTTTCAAGAAAAGCAGACCCTATATCCATGTAATTATCCACTTGCAAGTCTCGCCTATGTAACATCTGCTCAAATGTTGATAGTGTTAAATCCTCAATCCATTGCATTATGGGAGGTAAGTATTTGTCCTTCCAACGTGATATTATAAGTCTTTTAGCTGTCATAAGGGCTCTGGAAATCCATTTGCACTGAACGTGTTAACTTCCAAGACGCTGGTAGGTAGTTTAGGAGGACATGCACATCGTTCCATATTAAAAATTGTTTCAGTACAAAGTTTATCCTTATTATAACCTCCTCCCAAAAGAGGGCAACTACTGGGCATTGCCAAAACGTATGAATTAAAGAAGCATTACATCTCCAACAGTTATTTAAGTTAGACAAACCCTTATTGAAAAGGCATTGTGGAGTCCAATAAACCTGAAAACAAGATTTTTTGCTGAATAAGACGTAGCCTAATATCCATAGACGCTTCAGATTCAGACACTAGGGCAACAATCTATCGGTTAGGCAAAATAGGACACTCCAGTTCTCTGTTCCAATCCTGTCTTAAACCATGGGTATCATATTTATTTACTACTACTAAATGCTTATGTATATGGGTTGTGGGTTGACATGTCTGTTCAGCTGCTATAAGTGTTTCTAACAATAATGGAGGCTCTGAAGCTATGAAAGCGTCTGGACCAAACCTAATTCCAGCAAGTGTTGCAGTTGCAAATATTGCCGTTCAGCCATAGTAGGTAAATTATATTTAGCACATAAATCAGAAAATGACAAAAACTCATTGTCTGGGCCTATGAATTGACCAGGGTGGTAAATCTAAGCGAACTGGAAAAGACCAAAACTTACTACAAGCCAATAGATAGGCCCGATGGTACAAAGCAAGGTCTGGAAAACCAAACCCACCTTCTTTAATTGGAAGCTGCATCTGTTTCAAAGATATTTGAGGTGAGGAAGAACCCCAGAAGAATTTACAAAAGCATTAAATTGTTCAAATTATTAGCCAGGTATAAGTAAAGGAATCCCATACTGTAATTTTGTTTTTGCAAGATACAACTAACAGCAGAAAAATGCTTCGCTAGGCTCCGTGTCAGAATTGGTATTACTCCCTAAACCACCTCAGCAATTTAAAAGTGGGTAGTCTGAAGACCCAACTCAGATATGAGTGGGCTTCCATTCCAGTTTGATTCTAGGCACCATGACTTCAGAAGCCTTTCTTGAGAAGGCCCAGAACTTACTGCTTTCCAGTGATTCTGCACCTATTCTGGAAATACATGGGTAGGTAAGCACAGTGTTGCCTGAGACATCCCAGATACACAATGTACCCATTTCCCATACCTGGAGCCCTCCAGCAGGCCAAATGAGCAGTGCTATCATTGCTACCTGCTCTACATGACTGCAGTGTCATAGCAAAAGTGAGGTCAAGCATGCCCCCCCCACTAACTAAATGGACAAGGCCTAGTACAGTGCATTCAACTTGCCACTCAGATATTTGTTCCTGTTTATCCCCAAGTATCATCATTATCTGTTGATGTCTCCCCAAAGTTTTCTTCTGACATGGGTAGGCATTGTATTATACTGTGAGACAATTTGAAAAAAAAGAAAGTTTTAAGCTATGTTTTCAGAAAACGGCAATATCCTGAAGAGTCTAGCTCTACAACATGTTACTTAAAATGTATGGGATGTACCCAGTGTTGTTGTTCAGGTAGAACAAAGCTTCTACAGCTTGCAGAAATCCCATTTTTATCCTCGTGCAAGTGTCAAATCCAATCCTTTGATTCGGCTTGTGCAAGCTGATGCACAAGCCAGTGTACAAGGTGTTGCACAACACATTGCATAAGCCTTTGTGCAAGCTGTTTTACAATATATTGCACAAGGATAGGGAGATATTTTTCTTCCTCTCTCATAATACTAGAACCCGGGATCATCCCATGAAGCTGATAGGTGTGAGATTCAGGACAGATAACAGGAAGTACTTCTTTTCACAGCGCCTAGTTAAACTATGGAATTCACTTCCACAAGATATAGTGATGGCCACCAATTTGGCTGGCTTTAAAAGGGATTGGATCAAATTAGTGGAGGATGGGGCTATAAATGGCTACTAGTCCTGATGGCTGTATGCTAGCCCCAGACACAGTATGCCTATATACACCAAATTTTATGTTCTCTTATGTTCTCAAAGTTTTGCACAACTCATTATGTCTTTATTAGACTAGGTGTTGCTTGTGCTAGTTCTGATAACAGTTGTGCAACCGCTGGTGGAACAATGCCAACTGTTATCATTTTTCCACTGGGATAACATTAGATATAACCCTGTGTCTCATTGATTTCAGAGAAGCTTGCTTCCAAGTAAGAGTGATAAAAATTGCAGGCAGGGAGCGTCTTGAAGTCTGACATTCTTTAATAGAACTAGAATGTAATGTAATGTTGTTCTGATGTTGTGTAACATTGTTCTGCTAAATACAATGTTTTCTATAAACAAAGAGTCAAAAGTCAAGGTACACTTTGCTTTACTTCCAGGGAACATGATAAGGATCCTGAAAGTTTCTTTAAAGTGCTGCTGAAAATGAAAGAGATGGAACTAAATTTTCATGTGTCAGTCCTTGGAGAGACCTTCACTGATGTTCCAGGTATTGTGGATTTTTTAATTATTATTATTCTCTACAATTATAGATATCAAAACAGATAATCTTTGACTAATTAAAGTTAGTAGTTGCAGTACATCAAATGAAACATAAAAGTATAGAAAAGTCAGCAACTCTGAGACCTTAAGGTTGTAATCCTGAAAACATTTACCTAGAAGGAAGTCTCATTGACTTCTGAGTAGACATGCATACGATGGTATTATCTGTTACTTCCAATATGACTTCCAGACATGCATATGAAATATGGAAGGTTATCCTCTGGTCCCAGAATCTCAGTAGTTGTCATTAGTTGGTAATCCATACCTATAGCCAATCCTGTGCCTGAGGTACTCACCTGCCAGTCTGATAAAACTGGACCCCCTTTCTTTCTCGTTTACCTTCAATTACTGTATCATATGTGCGTCTCCCCTGTCTTCATTTCCTGGTTTGTGTGTGTGGCTGTTCTTTTTTGGGGGGAGGGGTAGTTTTGGGTTTTTTGGAGCAGCAGTTATACATTTACCAAAGAGATACTAGGAAGAGAAATCAAAACAGTGATTTAGGCAGCAGCTTTTAGTAATTTTTAGTAATAAGGCTGTTATGTGGCTATATTTCACATATCTATTTATTAAATTCGTAAGCCACATTATCTTACACACACATATATCACTAAAAAAAACCTGTCAAATCTCTCGGCATCAAAAGACAGCTATTTTTTTAACATGGCTTTTAGAAGATGAACAGTCTTTACCACAGTGGAGAGGGTTGCCTTTCTTTGTATTTTTGTAGTCCTAACTTAGTGAACTCATGATATCTTTAAGATGGTTGATGGGACCTAGGGACAGAAGTGATATTTTATTTAAGTAGAGCCTGTTTTATAGGTCATAAGAAGCAATTAGAATTGGGCCCCAAAGGCAACTGGGAGCCAATGGAGATGCTAGAACACTGGTGTAATATGCTCTTAGCAATGGGAAGCACAATTAGTTCACTACTCTGGACCCACAGGCAATGATTACCAAGTAGTAATTTACAGCAGGGTTCCTAAAACCACAGTGAGAACTAGTCCTTTAGTGATGAGGATTTTAGCGTACATTAGCAGGGACACAAGGGAATGGACAAATTGGCTATCTTCACATGTGATTTATGTCCACTAAGTTACAGCATGGTTGCTTGAATTTACTCACAGAATTACAGAAATCTGTGCCCATGCCATGACACATGTCATTTCCACACTCCCAACAGTATGAGTGCATATTTCCTAGTCAGTGCAGAGTATAAAACCCAACATTTGTCCCACCATGTTTGTAGGCCTATTTATAATGTATTACAGCACATGGTTGTGATGGAGGCCATACAATTCTGAGCTTATCCCAAACAGTCTTCCTAAGTGTCCCCAGAACTTGGGGTAACCTCAACACAAAAAAACAGGAATGAGGACAGGAAGCAGAAAGGATTCAGAAGCTTCAATGGATTTCAGAACACTGGGTTCCAACTAGCAAAGGGAACACTGGGCTCTGAGGAAAAACCTTAAACTGTCAAATTCTGTGACACAGCTGAATGAAACCTCATGGTTCCAGGTAGACAGCTAATAGTTGTGCAAGGTACCTTGGCCATTTCACAAAATTTGAAAGCTTAAGTTTGCTCCTGAAAGGACCTAGAGTTCTGAAACACATTGTCCTGTTGAGCTTTTCAAAAATCTTAGTACTTGGCCTTTTGAGAACAAGCTTCTTTTTTTCATTCTTTCTGGTAACCTTAATGCAATTTTGGAAAACTTGGTCTTGGGAAATGTTGGCTAGCAAGATGATCAGTTTTCCCTCAAAACTTCCAGTGTGTCTTGGGCACCAGAAAAATGCACCCTATATTGGGCATTGGACATTGAAAAATTATTGTAGACAAAGTATATGTTTACTGTAATAACGACTGCTCAACTGAAACCATTTGGGAGAGTCCCAGCCCAGACATGGATGATGATACAGATAAGGTATGGGGTGTTTGATATTTTGTTTACTGATGATGGTACATTCAACAGTCAATGGCCTGTGTTTCTCAGAAAAACGCAAGGATTGAACATGATAGACGCCTTTGCCCTCCCATGTGATTGCAAGGATCCCCCCAATGACATCTCTCTCTTGTATCACAGCCAAACTGGCTTCTCTTACCGCATCTCTCAATACTCCTCTGCAATAACTGATGCCCAGGGATGAGGCAATTTAGTGAATGAGCAAAGTTCCAGGAGATTAAGATTTATCTGTTCAACAGACCAGATATGCAAGAGTTATCAATGGATGCAAAGGTTTTCATTACAAGGCTGGTAGTCATCAAACCAACTGAACTGATCCAGAATAATGACTGCTTCAAACAATACTATTTTTGAACATGGATATGATAGGCACACTTAGGTCTCAGTTTGAATGGTCATATATCTGTTTTTAGCCACTGGTTTCTCTAAAATATCTATGCACAACAATCAAGGATCATGCCCCGGTTGAGTTGAGAACCTTGACTATTTTTTTATGGCACTGTAATCAATTCTCCTGTTTGACAAGATCACAGACGTTACAGAATAGTTATCTGTTACCCATAGATGATCAGAATCATGGGCATTCTGGGTGGCTTTTATGAAAGGTAATTTCATCCAAGACACAAAAATTAGATCAAGGATCATAGAGCTAGAGTTATAAATCCTTTGATTCAACAAGTAAAAGAACAGTGTTTTGCTGAAAGTCTATACCAACTTTTATAACATGAGTAAGAGTCTGTTATATTTACAATATCATTAAATTAGTCCAGTTTAATGTTCTAACCATTTGTTTATCGCAGCAAGGGACTTATAACATATTAATCTACTTAGTGAAAAATGCATTTATATAGCTGTGAAGGTTCTCTAGATGCTCATAAGAACCAATACTATACCCACAGCTTTGATGAGAAGATTCTTAATGGATTTTAGAAGACAACAATGCCTCAATCCAGCCCCAAGTTGAACCTTGGTATGTGCTTTTAGTATCACCAGAATATGGATAGGGAGTGCATCAGAATGCACATCCAAAATGTACCATGTCTAGAAGAAAACTAGTATGTATGGACAACATTTGCGTCCTAAATCCAGAGAAGATCTGTTTTCAGAAGTCCATATGCAGAACTTCATGTTTTGATCAGGAAGCATCTTGGGCCATTGAACAGATAGCGGAAAGGGATGTAGCTCAGAGGCAGAGCACATATTTTGCATCCAGAAGGTCTCAGACTTGAATCCTCACATTTCTGAAATCCTGGCGAGCCACTGCCAGTAAGACGGTACTGAGCTCTAGAGACCAATGGTCTGACCCAGTATTTCTCAGACAAAGAGATATGCAAAGTTTCTCTGCATTGTTTCTTTTTGCGTTTGTGAGCTAACATCCCATTCATTGAGCATTCTCATTTAAAAAGTGTATTTTTAAAAGAAAATTCTGCTTCAAATCTGAACCAACTCTTGGTGCTTCTTTTATCGCTCTGATGTGGCCCAGTAAAACCTGTAAGTTAAAAGCCAGTGTACAGTACAATCATATATAAGTTTACATTCTGAAGCATAAAACAACTCGTGGGAAATAGCCATCTTTTTAATGGAAAGTGTCTATGTTGCACAAGCTAGCCAAGTTGGGGGTTCTCTCACAGCATTGAGAGAATTGGCAGCATTGCACCGTTTCTACCGTTCCCTTGCTTCCAATAGGCTTTAAGACAGATTGAGGTCTTTGCACAGCTACCAGTGATGTGGTACAGAGGCAAGAGCATGGCAGTCCACATAGTGTTCTGGGACAGGAATTGTGGAAAACATATCTAGGCCCATGATTTTTGGGCTTGGAGATGCAGAGATTGACAAGTGTCAATGAAGAAAAGAATTGGACCTTGGCCAAAAGGTAGATGTAAAGTGTCTGGAAAGGTCAACCTGAATAACTATTTGACAAGAACAAGCTTGCCATAAAGTCATGAAGGAAGGAAGTATGTTTGATATCTCGCAGAGTCAGGGGAGATCCCACATTCAAACAATTATACTTATACCCAGACAATAATGATTATGAGGCATCCCTGAATAATGCTTAGCAACAGTAGAGGTTGGTAATAATATATGTGATCAATTGAACTTTGTGCTGACAGGGTAAACTTACATAGTAGTGTAGCGGTAGAGGTTGGTAGCATAGTAAAGGTATGCTCGTATCATGCAGCTCTTGGTTTGTGAGCTGTTTTCATGATCAGGTCCCTTCAGAAAACGTCAGGTCTCAAGGACATCATGGGTCCTATCTCAGGCACTCTCCTAGATCCCCTAGCCTTGCAACTCAGTAGGAGAAATCTTGCAACAGTGTCTGCCAGTTGTAGTGTAGCTCCTTAGAGCACATTCAGGCAAGCTGGAACAACTCCCTGTTGTACAACTCTGAGCTGAGATTTTTGTCCGGGATTATATGAAAAAATAAAGTAATAGCTGAATTCTGAATTGTAGTTGAATTCGGTAAAGCAGGGATGGAGAACCTGGTGCCCCTCTAAATATTTTTGGACTCCAAATCCCATCAGTCCCAGTTGGCAAGCCCAAAAGTCAGAATGGCAGTTCAACAGCATCTGAAGGGCCATCAGTTGCCCAGCCCTATGATAAAGCAATATCATATGGTGGATATGGGAGAGGCGTCTTCTTATGAACGTTCTCTGTCATAAATGCAGAGCTGATTCTGAATCAAACTGAGGGGAGTTCACCCATTACTACTTTTTTTCACTGGCTTTCTACATAAACTTAGGCAAAGTAACCAAATGTCTCAGAGTACCCTGGAGAGATGGTCCCAAGAATTCTTCCCACCTCTCAAGGTCAATTACTCATGTGTCTGTCATTGCTTCTTGGTCTGGAAGCTGCCCCCAGCATCACTCACATGCTGGAGTGAAAGCACTTGTGAATCACATTTCCGAATGCCCAAATAAATGGAGGCCAGATGGCTGGCACCATATAACCAGAATGTTCTTTGTGAAAACTGTACCTACAAATGGAATACTTCTGTAGTTTTGGCCATAGTGAACCTCCAAGCAGTAGCAGGACATAAGGGGTTTGCAATGGTAGAGAATAAAGTAATAGCCTAGAGAAAGTAATCACCCTGTCGTGATTT
>NC_086172.1:56929180-56949180 GCF_023053635.1 Elgaria multicarinata webbii
AATGACTTTTATAATATACATTGTTGTTGTTGTTATTTACAGTATTTCTATACCACCAAATAACTGAAGCTTTCTGAGTGGTTCAGAAAAAATAAAACTATAAAATACACCTTAAGTATATAATTTAAACCACAAGATAAAACCACAATACAAAAGTGCAACCAGAATAAAACCGAGCAGAAATGAAGAGATCTAAAATACAGATTTAAAATGCAGATTTAAAATAGCCGAGTTAAAAGACTTGGATGGTAAAATGTTAAAATACTGGGAAAGTGAAAAGGTCTTCACCTGGTGAGGGAAAGAATATAATGCAGGTGCCAGACAAATTTCTCTGGGGAGCTCATTCTACAGCCAGGGTGCCACAGCAGAAAAGGCCCTCCTTCTGATAGTTTCTACCAGGTCTGTTCTTCATGGTTTGTTCTTCCTAACTCTTTTGGGAATATATTGACAGTAATTGTTTCTTTTCACATCAGCATGTAAAGTCATTTTCACATAAAAGGATTAATTCCAAATCCTATATTTTATCTGTCAAATTGCATAAATATTGGTTCCTAGTCTTACTAATTTGTGACACAGAAAGAGTCCTTCGGAAGGAGATGCTACAGTACTTTAATGATGACTCTAGCTGCAGCTTGTCCTGCTGTTCTGTTTCAGGAGAAGGAAATTAATTGAAAGTCACTTGCTTTTACATAATTTCACGATCTGAGTTATTATTAAAATCTCCACAGTCACTCCCCCCCTTTTTTTTTTGGCAATGAAAGGTATTTCTTAAATTCTCTACTCTTTGACATATGCCACAACAGTAATTAACAAGTTTACCAAGCTTCAATACATAGAGGTGACTTTTGCCTTTAACAGACATATGGGGCGTGATCCAATGCACCATAGATGGAGACCACATTTATAGGATTCATGGAACCCTACTTACCACATTCTACCATATACCTGCATGGGTATGTGCACAGGCAGCATCAGGAGCTTTTTTATTGGGGTGGGGGATGGGTGGTTGGGGCATAGCTGCCATATTCCCACTGAATCCTTCCCTCTGCACTTGGATCCTGAGTGCAAGTGAGCTGGTTTGTGTTCATTGCATTTGATGAAATAGGGTTGTGTTCAATTGTTGTCACCACACTAATGACATACTCTTTGATCCAGCAGAGGCTTCCATTAGTGCAACAAGTAGGGAGGCAATTTTGGGGCACCCAATTTCCCCATCCCCAACAACAACAACACTACCTCTCACATTGGGCGTCATCAGACAAGCGTTTTATTGCACGCTCATTACTGGGCACTCACAGATTTTTGCAGGGCCCTCCCACAATGTTATCTGCCTCTCATGCACCTCCCGCCCCTTCTAGCCTTCTTCGAGTGACAAAAAAAGCCCCCCAGTAAATCCGTATTATTTTTAAAGACAGAAGTTGCCGCTAGACTGTTGGTTGTTTTATTATGCATTTTATGGTTTTAATTTTTGTGAATTGCCCAGAGAGCTTCGGCTATTGGGCAGTATAAAAATGTAGTAAATAAATAAATAAATATCTTCTGCTGTCTGCAGGAGAAGAGGCACAATAAAGACGGTCCCTGAATGGACCATGTGCACTTTTTTACTTCCTGAGAGAAAGATGAAGTATCAAGCAACAAAAGCGGAGGTGGAGAATCGATGGTTGGCAAATGTGATTCTCCCCCCCCCCCCCGCGTCTGATGGAGCTCATTGTTCCAAATGGTTACCCAATCCCCGGGAAAAGTTATGGGGTGGCTGCAAGTGGGGAGGGGGCCTTCCTCCTCATTTGACTGAAATAAGCCTCCACTGGATCAAAGAGAATTCCATTAGCAGAGTGACAAACCGGATACAACCTAGAATCTTGGAAGCTCTTTGTATTTAGAATTTTATTGTGATGGTCATCTTCCATTTTAAATGAAAATGTGAGCAGCTAAATTGCAGTCAATGACAAATAAATTTTCCGAGACTGAAATGAAAAGGCTGGAAACAAAACCTGGAAATATATTGCTTTTCGTTTATTGTTGTTATTATTATTTATTGAATTTATATCCTGCCTTTTTTCCTCCAAGGAACCCAAGGCGGCGTACATAAATACTGACACTGTTATCAGGTTTCCTGGAGGAGAGACAAACCTTGAAGTTACAACACAAAAAAAAGTTCTCCGATTTGTTGGATGCAATTTAAAGAGTCTCGTAAAATAAACATATCATAAAAAAGGGTTTCAACTTCACTGAATAAATTCTGGCCAACGGAATTTACCGTTTTATCTTTAAAGTTTATTATATGTCAGATTAATGGTCATTACGCTAGAGGGGCAAACAAAGCAAAAACAATCCCGTTGTAACTGAGTCTTATGACTGCATGCAAATATTAACAAAATACTTTGATTGATTGTTTTTGGGGGAGGTGGTTGTAAAGTGTGGTTCAAGCATGCCCCACTGCAAATCACTTTTTTTAGCATCAGACTCCTTGGATAATATATTAGTAAGTAAAGGTTAGGTTATAATTAGTAATTAAAAGTATATATGCATATAGCGAAGTGGGTTCAATCTATTATGCGTTGTCAGATTCTCTTATGCAGTGTTTGAAAAGAGTCACTGAATTTCTTTCCATAAAGATAATGGCTGTAGCTAAGGAGTATATGCACGCCCATGCCAAGTCAATACTTGCACGGGAGCTTTTTAGTCATTTACCTGTTCACGGCAGGTACACACCACATCCAAAGCACTTTTGAAGTTTAAAAAGTTCTCCTGGGGAGACTTTCCTGGGGAGTCCAGGCCAAGGGCTGTTATGCCTGTAACCTAACCCCAAGTCCTCACGCGTGCTAGGGTGCGTGGGTCCTTCCCTCACTGAGCCACAACCAGTGGCTGCATTTCCATACACAGTTGCGTGTGTCAAAGTCTCATTGATCCTGATGTGTAAAACGGGCTGCTAAGTTACAGCGATTGTTCTCTTATGTCAGTTCACTACTATTTGTGGGTGACAGGATTTTGAAGAGTGTGTGGGTGAGGAATCAGTATTGTGGGTTCCCCATTTCTCCTCATTTGCTGTGAAGAAAAGCCTCCTTCCTTTATCATGTGCCTATCTGCTGATTATAAAAACGTGTTGAGCATTTTTGTTTTTGTTTCTGGTTTTTTTAAAATGGAGAGCTGTGCCTTGATTTATTCAGTGAACAAAACATATGCTTGCTGTTCTGTTCTATGTAATTCATGTGATCAATAAAATTATCTTTTAAAAAGAGCAACTTTGGCATTTAAGAAGATTACGCTGATGTACAGGGAATACGATGTTGTAGCCAACTTCTGTGCTGTTGGCCCAAAATATGCTTTGGGGCTCAATAATGTAATAATAGTACATAATCTACATTTTCCCCCTTTCAGGATTGAAGCTGTGTACTGTGGTTGCTATCCACTCTGCCCCAAAGCTTTGGTCTATCCAGAAATATTTCCAGGTAGTTTCTTGCCTATGCCTTTTCTTTTCTGTAGAGGTTTTAATTTATAATTAATTCTAAAATACAAAGTTTGAGAATAAACTTAAGCAAGAGCAATTGTTTATTTGGCAAGCTACCATGTTAGCGCTAAGGAATTTTTTAATGTGTTTTAATACATTAGACGAAGTTTATATTTACCATCTGTTCTTTCAAGATAACACAAAAGCAAGTTTTGAAATAGCATTCTTCATTGTTAGTATACACAGTCTATAATGATAGATTTTATTTTTTTAAAAAAAGGTCGCTTCGGCTGCGATAGCTTGCAGATTTTTTATAATGATATTCGGAGAGAAAAATTTAGGCCTGAAAAATCATACCAAATTATTTAAACAATTTAATACTTAATAATATGCAACCCCGCTACAGGATACACACTAATGTAGTAGCAGTTCTTTGAAAAATCTCATCACTAAATGTCTCACATATGCATTGTGTTACATTAGAATAATGTATTTTAATCACCCAAAGGAGATGTCTAAACAGCACAACTACACAGTCTTATTTAGCATTAAACATCCTTGTGAGCTGAGGTAACCTTATAAAATCATGCTTAAATAATGTAAAACACGAGGCGGCACAGAGCAATATGCATTTTTAATTAGTAAAGTGACTAATATCGAGTGTGTGCTTTGAGGTTTTTGTTTCATTAAAAATGTATCTGTTTTTCCTGCAGCTGAATATCTGTATTCTACACCTGAACAGCTTTTTAAAAGGCTTCAGAATTTCTGCAAGAGACCAGATATTGTTAGGAAACATCTCTATAAGGTATTTATTCAGAATAAGTATTACATGGAATTCTGCTATATTGAAGAATGCAGACAGAAAAAAAAGACCTACTCCTATTCCCCCCCTCCCCAAAAGAAGAGAAAACCAGAAAACATTTAATTAACAACCTAATGTTTAAAGGAAACATGCTAGGGAGGGATATTAGTTGTTACACTAACAAGGATTAATTACACTAGATGCCAGTTGTATTAACCTAAGGTCTTATGAAATACGTGCACTTAATGCATGCTACATGCTTTTTTTTAAAATTTATTGTTTTCTAAAATGACTGTCCTCTACGTTTGGACCCAAGAGGCTTATAAAAATGAACCTGGATTAATTTAATTCATTAGTTTAAAAGGAAGGTAAAAAAAGGAGAGATCCTACAATTATACTAATAAGGATAAGCTTACCTTCCTGTCTTAATTTAATCTCCATTGGTCAACGCTTTCAGGTGACTGACCAGGTTGAGTCCTGTTTTTCTCTTTTCCCTCTGTTTTAGGTTATTTCGATAATTAAAAAAAATACTTAACCCTTTACAACATTAATGTATTGAAAGAAGTAGGAAAAAAAGTTCAGTACCAAACAAATTTCTGTGTATGTATCAATTTTTGTGCCTTACATTTAAGAGTCATTTTTTCATCGTATGGAAAGAGATGACAATCATATAACATGACCCCTGCAAAACAGCAACCCCATGTCTCCTCGTTTTCTCTCTCCCTGTAACAATTGGTAATATACAATGAGTTACAAAATGGCGTAATAGAGTTGTGAATTTTCCTGTTGTCAGAAGTGCTAGCCAATGAAGAGGAATAAGGACAGGAGAACTCTGCATGCAATGACATTACATCACCTCTTTTGTGTTGCTGAACTTCCAGTAGGGAAAGGAGGAAGAGACATAGAACTGCTGCTTTTCTCAGCAACCTCGCACGTGCCATATTGTTAGCTCTGCCTTAAAATAGTAGATAGGGTTGTGTGAACTGAAGATTCTGGGGGTACCTGTTGTTGTTATTGGGATCTGACCTCCTCCGGTCACAAAAGTTCCTAGCTTTGAAACATTTTTGGGACATCTTCTCTTGATAACCATCATATACAGTGATTATGAACTTTCACTGCCCTTATATGAATGGGAAACTTACGATAAGCTTGAAATGCCATTGCCCAGATATATTTTGTTTTTGGTTTGAAGATTGTACACTGTTGGCAGGGGTAGTAGCTCTCACCTCCATCCTGCAGTGGTGGTGAGGGAGAATGCACCCACTAGGAAGACCTTCCAATGATGCTTTATGTCTGCACTGACTTTCGGGGCTGGCCCTGCCGTTAGACAAACTGTGGCGGCCACTTCAGGCAGCAGTTGCTGAGGGATAGGGAGCCATAGCAAGAAGTTCGAGGACAGAGGTGTGTATGCATCATGTGGCCTGTTCTGTCCACCCTTAAGCTAGTTTCCCCCTCTAGTATGGGGGAAGACCAACACTGAAGGAAAATTCAACTGGAAGTTTGTCAGCTTCTGTACATGGATGGGAGGGGTCACTAACTTTGCCTCAGGTAGCAACATGTATCGAGCCAGGCCTGCTGGCTCTTGATGACCTTTAGGTGTAATTCAAAATGATAGTTTTGATGTCTAACCTGTGGAGTCCGCCTCCTTCCTGATGTCCAATTATAATCCCCAATATAGCACTTTGTCAATAATGGTGGAGGGCCATACACCAACTCAAAATGACAAGGCCATATCAAGCAGCGTTATTGACAGCTGCATCATTGAAATGGCTCTTCCCCTCCCCCCCCTGTTGAAGCTGAGCTTGAGTATCTGCTGAGTGCCATAGAAGACCTGCTATTACAATTAGGTAGGTTGATGTTAACAGTTTAGGGAATATATGCTACATCTTCCATTGCACCCTTCCAATATTTGATACTACTATACAGACCCGGGTTTGCACAGATTGGAAAGGTCCTTACTTTGATACAGCAAAGCCTTCAAAGAAACATGCGTAGCTGTCAGAGTCAGAAACATTATGCACTCCCCTCTGAGTCCTAGGCATGGTCCGTGCCATGATGTATCCCTATAGCCCCCTGCTGGAGGGGTCTATTCACTCCATTCCCCTGATGAGGGCTGTCCCACATCAGTGGGGAGGTGGTAAGCATATAACTCTGTATCTTGACTACTAATCTCCGGTGGCTACAAACTGTATAGAATGCAAAGCTATGTGCTGATTAGGTAAGTCTTCCCCTAGTGTCTGAAGATGTTACTACAGGATTCAAACACATGGGAACATTTAAATTACTTTAAATTAATGTGTTTTTAAAAGAAAATAACCCTGAAGTGCACATCTCTAGGATCCCCTTAGTATGCATGTGAAGTTTCAGGTGTCTAGGGGCATGTCTACACCTACCAGCTATCCAGGATGGTGAGGGGAAGGATCTTGGGCTTTCCCACTTCCAGGATCGTCTCCCAGTGTCTAGATGGCCGTGTGATATCCCAGAAGGACATTGCAGCCGCCGTTTTTTTCCAATGAGGGAGAAGGAGCACAGTTGCACTCCTCCACAAAAAGGTAAAAATAATAATTAAAACCTCCAACCCCACCTCACCCTCGATGGGCATGGACTGCCCCCGTGCAGCTCCGTGCCCACTTTACGGTCCCCCGCTACATGTGGGGATGACAGTAGGACCTGGGAGCAGCAGCCACATGGCCCACACTCCGCGGGATGGTCCCAGGACTGCAGAAAAGTCAGGTTTTCCGTGGTTCCCTATATCCTGGGGAAAGTCCTTGCTCATCTTGGGTTCTCCCTGGGATCCCCTGTGTATCATGTGGCCACACAGGGACAATCTAGGGACTACCCTGGGACATAGGGCTGGTGTAGACATGCCCTAGGTTTCATGGTCTTGATACTATGGTGTGATGGATAGATAAACATACATCCTCTTTTATTACTATAGATTATTCCTTTTTTTAAAACAGACTGGCTCCTAGAATGGAGTGGAAATAAATATAAGCAAATATGGGTGCAGTCTACAAAGATGTTCTCTAGCACAAGGTTGATTGGTTTAAATGGGAACTAAGTCTGGTATTAGTTGTGCTCACGAAAAGTTCCTTACACTTTGCCATGATCTTGGACAGCTCCCATTCTTTTTTATGGGGCTTGCCCAAGAGAACATAGTGGTAAATTTTACCCTGAAAAAAATAAGTGATGCACTCATTCTAGGATGCTAATATCAAGTGAGCCAGTAAGATAGTTGGTAATGCTACTGATAAGCACATTCCTGACAATACAGTTGAGGACACGTTCGCTAGGAATGCTTTCTAGGGTAAAGGAGCAATATAATGCTGCCTCCCTTGCTAAGAAGTATTTCTGGCTCCTCCTTCAGATATATCTTCTGTACTTTCTTTCCCAATGCAGCACATCTGTACAAGAGAATGAGGTAATTTTGCTCTGTGTGCATGCAGTTTTTTCTGTGACCTAAAAGTGGACATTTACATAAGGGCAGACCAAAAGAGAATGTTGTTTCTGCAGGAAATGGTTAAACCTCAAGAAAAAAGGAGAGAACCAAAAATGCAATTTAACACCCAATTTCAAGCTCATTATCTTTCATTGTCTATTAACTTGGCAATGGTTCAGAAGGTAGCTCATAATAGTTTAAAATGCTGACTGAACACTTCCAGTGCTCAACATTACTTCTTGAGTCAATACTATTGCATAGCTATACATGGGAGGCTTCAAAGAGAAAAACAATCCTTAAATTTTTACCTTGACATTCACTTTTTCTTCAAGTGCAGTTAAACAGTTTTGTTTTACACGGCTTGCCTTTTCATGGCTGTGAATCTGCGGCTTTTGCACGTAAAACGTTCTGGGGAGAGTTTAAAAACCAGCATGTGCAGGACATCTATTGATATTTAAAGGGTAGAGTTTCCAAACCAGAATTCAGGAAGAAGAGATGGTCATTGTGCAATTCCCAATAAGTAAAATACTTCATTTGCTACAAGTGTCTCCTTTGTAGAACGTACTCCTTGCTGAATTATTTATGGGCAGAGTTACTGCCACAGACATGAAGTAGTTTATCACATCACTTTGGGCAGCATGTTAATAATTCCTGTTGAATGCAAGTATTAATTGCTCATAGTATAGTGGCAGCAGTGAATGGCCCTGGATAGGGGGAAATGAATATTGTTGGAGGGGTTCCGCTTCAACCCCTGATTCAAAACCTTGATATAGGAAAGAAATGTACTCACTTCATGAACTCTGTTAATGTGGGATCACACTAGCACATGAATAAATCGTTTCCTTCTGTTCTTTACCATTCTGGTGTCTTTTATCATTTGCAGAGATGCCACTTCCTGAGTTCTATCTCTTTGACACTTTTTAGTGTGTTCAAGAAATGGAACCTAGGATGCAACTATGGACATGAAGGGCTAAAACATGCAGATTTATTTATTTATTCATTTATTTGCTAACTTCTTTTACAATGACAATAATGCCTTTTGAGGAGGAGGAGGAGGAGGAGGAGGAGGAGGAGGAGTATTTGAATAACAACAATACCCCCACATTCATATGGTAGTATCCAGAGAAGCATGAGTGGATCAGGGCTTTCCTTTCTCCTTAGCTACACTGCAGCCCCTGTGTCCTCATCCCAAAAGCCATTTCTGAGGGCTGAGTGACCCTCTGGAGCTGCATGGAGTGGGACACAGTGGGCTGCAGCAGAACTGGCAAAATGGAGGAATGCTTGCCTTGCACAAGTACAGGTGCTTTTCTGCTTGTTCAAGACACCTTTGGATCCAAGCCATAAAATCAGAAACAGCTTGCAAAATTAATATGCCATCAAACCAAGATAAAAAGATAGCAAAGGAAAATAACAATAAGGAATGATTCAGTTCTCGGTGGCTCACATCATCTGTGCTAACACTGAGTTTCTGCAATGCATGGACAAACCCTCCTCTGCTCTCCAAATGAACAGCCTTTGCTTGCTTATATTTATATATTTTAATTTTTAGGCAAAATTTCTTGGCAATTCATAGAAACTTTAAAAATGGTTACTGTTAGCAAAATGCACGAAGCTAACAGAATGCTGATCCTGTTTCTTCTCCATCTACTGACTGCTGGAAGTCCAACCCATGTCATGTAAAATGAACCCACATTTTTTTAAAATGTTATCTAAGTAATGTTTGTGAAAGATGCTTCCATTTTATCTCCTAGGGAAAGAAGTTCCACATTTATGGGCCAGACACCAAAACCATCAGCTCTAAACTTTTTCTCGATTTCCAAAATGGGCTTAAGTTGCCTCTTTGAAGCAGTTAGTTGAAGGGTGTTTTAAAATTTGATTTTATACAAATGAAAACAATTCCCAATCCCAAAGGCTTCTCAATCTAATTTCTAAATTCCATCCTCTCCCCCCTCCAAATCCTATTATTCTGTTTCCTAAAAACTACTCTCCCAACCTCATTTATCATGGTTTTTTTATATGTATCCTGTTTTTTATTATTGTTTTGCTGCAGGAAGAAAGAGCAGCATTTTTTTTTCTGTTGACCAACGTGCATAAAAAAACAATACTCTTGTTTGCTTTTGTGTTTTCCCTTGTCTCCACCAATATAAAAGTGGGAAAACCACCGCACATCTGTCTGCATTCCTCGTGCATTTCTAACCCGGTCCATTGTATTCAACCTGTACTATTCCTGACTCATAGTTTTTGTCTAATCCTTCCTCATATAAATATATAATGCGCACATTTCACACTTACCATCTTCAAATAGGTTTGCTCTTTGGCAGGCTCATGGTTCAGTCTTCAGGTCTTCTGTTCATTTCCTAAGCACAATTTGAATTAGGTGTGAAAACCAGGAAAGACTGGAGAGGTTGACTTCTAAACTATGGTGCAAAGTATACGGTTTGGAGTACCCCTCACTATCAGTTTGGCCGTGGCCCTGACAGACCGCCCTACAGTTGGAACGCAGCTTTTTTCTTCTGACTCTTTCAAAATCTTTTCTACTGCAATTAGTTATTTAAAGTTCAAAATCAAGTGATGTTCTGGTAAACAAACACAAAAGTTGGAAAGCAAACAAGATTATTTCACTCTTCCTACACTTTGGCCGTTAGAAAAACTAGTATTCTTTCTTCCTGCTGTCTAAAATAAAACCACACAAATAGGATCAATAAGATAGTCGGGGGGTTTGGTTACCTTCTCTCTCTCTTTCTGTGCTTTTGCCACAAGCTCATTAATAATATAATCTAAAACAGTCAAATGCATTGCTGCCTTAGTTTGTCAATTATATGCAGTACCCTTGCCAAGTTATAAAGTTAGAGGCAAAAGGGAGACAGAATTATGCTTGCTACAAAAAGGCAATCAACTTAAGCAATAAGCCACAAGAGCGTGTGTTCTGGGTAAGCCTTAGGTGCATTGTTCGTTACAAAGTGAAGCCAAGTATTACTAAATGTTGATGTCTATCAGAACACAGGGCTCCAAGCATGTTGCATGGTTTAGTGGCAGTAAAATCCCAAAGCAACACCCTTCCCCCTGAAAGCCCACATGTTAATAACCTCTGCTCTCTAAATCTAACCAAATAGGTAAAACGAGATCTTTTATTGGATCCACTTCTGTTGGCAAATACTATGCAAACTTTCGCCTGAGAATACTTTTGTGTGTTACTCCAAAGCTTTGTAGTCCCCAAACCAACAAAATAAGAGCTACTGCTTTTTTTTACTGCTGTTGTCACTCTCTCTAACAGTTTTGGGGTGTGTGTGTGTGTGTGTGTGTGTGTGTGTGTGTGTGAGAGAGAGAGAGAGAGAGAGAGAGAGAGAGAGAGAGAGAGAGAGAGAGATTGGGCCTGTTCACATAACACCTTAAGCTAGCTCTTTTGCAGCAAATGGTTAGTGAGTGTACTTAAACCATGGTGATTTAGCCACCATGTTTAGGAATGGTTCACACAACATGCTAAGCCATAATGTTTAGCTCGAAATGCTTAACCACTGTGGATTAGCATGTCATCTGAACAGGGTCACAACCTCGATAAACGTAATTTAGGATATCATTTCCATAGGGTGATCTAAAAATTAGGAGAAGCTAAATGGTATTGTGGGAGCTGTGTGTAAAATCACTCGTGTAAAAACACTAAATTTGTTTCTGTACGCATATTAAGTAACCAAAGCAGAAATTAACATTAGATTCTTTGTTGATGAACTGGTGACCTGTCACCTGGTTAATCTGACACAAAACAATATTTCTGGAACACTTGTTTACTATAAGTCAATCCCCCAATTTATTCATCTAAAGTTTTCAAGTGGAATAAATTATGCAAATTAAAAAAATGTTATATTTGATCTAATAAATCAATCTTTATTGTATTATTTCTTTTATTTCCTTTTAAATTTTTTATGGTGAATATCAACAAACAAAACAGAAAATACATCATGAAAACAAAAAAGAAACCATAGATTGTGGATATAGAATTATCTTCATTTCCATCGTATGCACTGTTTAAAAAAACCATGCCTTTTGGTTAATCATAACAGCCTTGTTAGTGTTCACATTTCAGTTACTGCTTTTTTTGGCTATTTCTTCAAGTTCATTACCACACTTACATGGGACATTTTCAGGGATCAGATAAGTTCATTCTGCACATCTAATGTCCCTTAAGGCACATGACATCTGATCAATCCCATCAAGGTTTCCTGCCAAATGCACTGCTAACAGTGAAGTAATCTGCACCACTGAAGTGTGTTACTGGTGTATCTTTTTCAACACCACAGAATGACTTATTACATAGAGATCTCAGTTCATACTTTTGGTTTGGCACTTTAGCGGGAACTGGCAGGGAAAATACCCTCATTCTGAAGAATAGGTCATCAAAGCAATAAGCAAATCAGGCATGCTAACTGTGGATCCCTGGTGCGTTTTCTCACTTCAGGTGATTCTATTCTACTACATCTGAGCTTTGTATTGCTCTCATATATATCTTGCTTCAGTTCTACATACAGTTCTTGATCATCTGTCATCTTCTGATTCTACCAAATAAGACTTCTTGGTATTCAATCCAAAGGTTTCCTTCACATCAGTAAAGGTTATTGAAGGGCTCTCTCTTTTGATTGTATTTCTCATGTAGCAGTTAACTTTCATCGTTGGTGTAAGTAAAGAAGCAAGAATGCAGAACAGCTTTCCCCAACCTGGTGCTATCCAGACGTTTTGGACTACAACTCCCTGGATTCTGGACCATTGGTCATGCTGGCTGATTCTGATGGGAGTTGGAATCCAAAACATCTGGAAGGCACCAGGTTGAGAAAAGATGATATACAGGGAACTGAATTATAATTGTAAGACAAATGTGCACCTCATCCAGTACTGTCTAACTGGAATCCCAGCATATACATTTCAATTAAGTGGTAACAAGACACTCTAGTAGAAGAGGTGGGGTGTGCTGGGACTTGATTCAACCTATTCTCTCGCCCAACAGAACTGAGCATGGATATGTCAATAAGGCAGCAAAAGATACTACCTTTTCTCTGATCTAGTTCACACATAACAAGAAGCCACTGTGAGTGAATTTCCCCATGGGGCCTCTTGTTGCGTTGGCCTTTTTTTTTTTTAATATTTGAGATGTGGCAGGGGCACTCTGCAGCTTGTCTTATGTGATGGTGGTGTTTTTGGGGTAGTTAACAAGCCACCCACAACCTTATAACAGCACATGGGTTCTGGGTGGCTTGTCAACCATCCCAACAACCCAACCTTGCTGGGTTCACACATAATAACAAGCTATGGCATGCCCCTGCCATGAGTCAAATATTCAAAATGGCAGCCACCACAACGAGAAGCTTCATGGGGAAAGAAGCCACATGGTGGCTTCTTGTTACATGTGAACCACACCCCTCTCTCTTTCTCTGACTGACACACACACCCCTGATAGTCTTTCTATCAAGAAATGCTTGAGAAGCAGAAAGAAAATAAGAAAGCTTTCATTCTGCTTTCTCCAGACTAATGTCATTGATAGCCATCCTGGCCAGAAACATGTAATGTGTAACAAGGTTAGTGTTTGTTTTGTAACCTTGAAGTTTTTCAGAAGCTTATAAATGGTTCCTCAATTAGCATATCAGGAATGGCAAAGAAGCTTTCCTGAAAAACAATTTGGCCATCACTTACTTGGGCACTTACCCTGGGCATTATGCAGCTGGAGAGGAGCAGGGATGCCTTTTGGATGCATTCTGGGATGCACTCAGTTCACATGAAGTGATGGGGAGGCCAGTTTCTCCATTCTGGCTTGTATTATCAGACTGTGGCTGGATCTACACTATTGCTTTAAAGCGCTTTATAACAGTTTTAAAGTGCTTTAAAGCAGTTAAAGCGCTTTATAACTGTTATAAAGCGCTTTAAAGCAGTAGTGTAGATCCGGCCTGTGTTTCCTAGAACTTGCCCAAGAATCCACAGCAGCACACACAGAGGTTTCAGAGAGGTTCCTTGGCAGACAAGCTGGACCGGGCAGCTTCCTGATTTATGGTCTGATGTCTTTGTCAATTTCATGGTGCCATAGCTAAACCAAAAGATGATGATTGTTGATGATTAATACCCTGTCTTTCTTTCATGATGAAACTCAAGGCAGTGTACATCGGATTCCCAGCCAGTCTCCCATCTACAGTAGGCACTGGCCAAACCCAGACTTGCTTAGCCTCAGCAAGATGGCTGCATCATGTGCCTTCAGACATATCTTGGGTAAATGTGCATTTGAAAGGGAGAGCAAGAGAAGTTTAGCCAATAATAGTGGCTCCTGGACATTTTAAAGTTATGCACCACTTTGCATTTAATTGTAACATACATGTGCTTCCAACTACAAACACACATCTATGAGCAATGCTTCTTCCCTTAGCTGCTTTCTTCTTCTCCTTTCCCCAACCCTCCACCAGGAGCAGCAGTCTATCTGACCTAGTTTGCATAATCACCACAAGCCACAGTGGCTTGTTGTGAGACACGGTATCTACCACAATTGTGCCAGGGTAGACACGGTGTCTACCCTGGCACAATTTGCAAAATCACTGCCTGGCTGCAGCTTATTCTGTCATAACCTAGGCAGCATGACTTGTTGGAAGCTTAAACAATCCTCCAGTAATCCTACAACAGCTCATGGATTATTTGAGGGTGGTTTAACCCTCCAACAAGCCATGCTGCCCTAGTTCAGACAACACAATAAGTCATGACCGATCTCTTCCGGAAGGCCTACCTAGTCGAATTTTAAGATGCCTGGCTTTTATTTTCATAACGTATTAGTTTTTATATATTTTTAATCAGTTTTATGTATTTTACTGTATTTTATAGTATTTTTGTATTTAATGTTGTTCCCCGCCTCAATCCAAAGGGAGGCAGGTAAGAAATAAATAAATAGATGATGATGATGATGATGATGATGATGATGATGATGATGATGGCTGGGCTGTGATTATACAAATCGTGTCTAGTACACAACATGGCTCACAACAAGCCACCGGGCTTGTTTAAGCCACAGTGTTTTGTTGCAATCATCTGAACCGGCCCATAATCTAGGAATCATCATCTAGGAGTTATTTGTAGAAGGAAACCAACGTAGGACGCATAGCAACCCAACTTTAAGGACAGAATGGGAGAGAGGACAAAATGTAGAGTGAAATGGAGGGGGTAGATATGAACCCCCAATTGCATATAACAGATACTGAGGGCGTTACTAGACGAGGCTCTAGCACGCGTTACCTTCCGCAGTCACATCGAGGCTTCCAGATGATGTTCACGAGGATCTGCCGTTATCCTGCAGTGAAGCCTCTTTCTCCCGACTTTAAAAAAGTGAGTTCTAGTGCGCCTTTTCCTGCCGTCCTGCGGTAATGTGAGGTCACTGCGGTCCGCACTGGGCAGGAAAAGGTGTGCTAAGGGGGAGTGGTCAGCGGCTTCGGTCAAGCCGCCTCCGCCATTTGCGCGCAGTCCGCCAGCTGGGGCAGCACGGCGGAGCGGCTTTTTTTTATTATTCCCCCAGTGACAGTTTGCGCAGGAACGGAGGAATGGAAAAGTGGCTGGTGACTCCTTGCGGTGGGCAGCTACCGTGGCCGCATAATGGCGGTGCTGTACGCTGCCTGTTAGTGTGGGTACCAGGCTGGCAGAGGGCAGAGCTGTTTGTGGGCTGCTGCCATGGCTACGGCCAGATGTGGGTTGGCTCCTTGGGATGGGGCACAGGGCACAGAGACGGTCATCGCCGCCGACACCTCAGAGGCATGATGGGAGATGTAGGCACAGAGTGCCCATGCAGACGATTGACCTTGGGTCATATTACACCCGCCACGACCCCCATCAGGAAGTGACCGCATCAATGTTGACCCTCAACAGCACCAGCAGCACTTCAGCTGGCACTGCCACTGCCGCTGCTGCCGGGGCCGGCGGCGGCATCGCTGACGGCTGCGCAAGTTTGCGGTCTTTCGGACTTGCGCAAACCGTGCAGCGAGCGGAAAAAAAAGCCGCGGCAATCAGGCCGGTGTGGCTGCGCAACCGTGCTCGCGGCGGCAGCAGCACAACCAGCGCAAACTTCCGCCACAAATCGAAGGCAGGTGTGGAGCATGAGGCGTCACGGCTGAATGGGAAAATCCGCTTTCACCACTCCTCAACGATGGAACACCTGGTAGGTCTAGCAAAGCCCTGAGTGTGGAAGGGGAATAGGCTTCCTGTGAGGCATTTGCTTCTTTCAGTCCTGAGATAGAATATCTAAAGCAGCCTTCCACAACTTGTCACCTTCCAGATGTTTTGGATTTCAACTCCCATCAGCCCCAGCCAGCATGGCCGATGTTCAGGAATACTGGGCATTGTGGTCCAAGACATCTGGAGCGGATCAGATTTGGGAATGTTGGTCTAGAGCCATGTTGGTTACGTGTTTCTATCTCCACCCCCACCCCACCCCTGACTGTTCAGTTTTAATTCCCTCATGTTCTTATTGCAGCCCACAGAGACAAAAATGAAAGGCAAAGTTTTGTGGAGCACAAAGTGACACTCAAAGGTGCCGTAGGAAGAAATGCGGCCATACTGAGTAGCAGAACCTTCAGTATAAAAGCAAGGGCATTGAACTCTCTATTACAAAACTATACTGGGAATACAAGCTTCCAGCATTCTTTAGGGAGGGAATTAAAACTGGCGGATGAGTTACAAATGTTTGAGAAAGGGCATCTGAGCACATAGGGGAATAGGGTAAGAGTTGAGTCTTTTGAGCCCGTGGAACATGGCAGGATAGGGAGAAAGAAATAAAATAGTTTTTACAAGGAATAATAATTTAATTTTACAAAAGGGACATTAACAGTAGATTGCAAAAGGCACTGGTGACCTCTTTCCTACTATTTAATTCAGTTGATCTGCAGAAAGTATGCCTTTTTTTTCTCTCCCCGCCCCCAAAAGGATGGCTATGTTGCCTAACACTTTCTTCCAAAATCAGAGTATTTGGTTGTGCAACAGAGCAGGCAGTTAGAGGTTGAAAGTAAAAACTCTCCATGAAGAATCAAAATTTCACTGTAGATCATATTTATGTTATTATTTGTCACAAAGTGTAGGGGACATTATTAGTGTAATCTTCCACTTTCCACTGTTTCCTCTTCATTTTGATACTCTCGATTTTCAAAGCTATGTTGTTGACTGCTTCCTGCTTCCTAGATGCTTATACAGAAACGGATACTGGATTTTTTGTTTAGGGTAACTTGTTTTTCATTGGTTGTCAGCTGTGCCCTGCAACTGGCATGTGCCTCTAAGGACAAATTTTTAAAAGGAAAGAGAGAAAGAATGAGAGTGAGAAAGGTCACAATTCTTTTCTTTTTTTAAAAATAAGACATTTGGATTGTTATAAAAGGAAAGATAAAAAAGGTTATTTATTTATTTTAAGTATATTTTATATCACCCTTCAATTATATTCCCAGGGTGGTTTACCAATAAGAATGGAACAATTAAAATAGAAATACATTTTTTTAAAAAAAATTAAAAATCTAGAATCCGCAAAATTGTAAAAGCAACATAGAGCGGTCAGCAAGATTGAAATTGCATCTTAAACAGCTTGGGAAAATAAAAACATCTTTGCCTGGCACCCAAAAGACAATGACTCTTGCTAAGCCAGGGTGGTTAAGCACTTTGAGCTAACATTATGGCTTAGTGTGTTGTGTGAACCGTTCCTAAACATGGTGGATACATAATTCATGGTTTAAACATGCTCACTAACCATTTGCTGCAAAAGCGTTAGCAACCTAACCATGGCTTAGCATGTTGTCTGAACAGACCCATCAGAATAAGTGTAGTAGTAGAATTAGGTCATTTTAGACTCTGGACTGAATGTTCTTATGTGGGGGCAGGAGGGCTTTAGACAGCCACATGTATTACTTCAGTTGTGAAACACAGAACTAACATTTCTCTTCTCCCCCCACAGCTGTCATTCCATTGCTTACAACTAACATTCCTGATACGTTAGAACAACAACACTGTTTGCCAAACCTGGTTTTTTAACAATACTTTGTCCATGTGTAATTTACATTTAAATTCACTTAAATCGTAACACCATCATGACAGCAAGAATGGACTTTGTTGCTCATCACATCCCAATCTTTGGGTGGTCATATGGGCTCACCTGGATTGTGATGCCCTGGACATTAGTTGCAGCACTGGGAAGGTGCCTGACAAACCTCTCTAGGGAGAGCACTCCACAACCGAGGAGCCACCAGGTAGCAACCCACCTCACTTGCAGGAACCCCTCCATTGAATAACTTCATGTGAAAGTAGGGTACAAATGGAGAAAGACACTCCTTCAAGTACCATGGTCCTAAGCCATGAAGGGCTTCATAGGTCAACACCAGCTCTTTGAATAGGCCTAGAAATGGACTGAGAGTCAGTGCAATTGGTATAGCACAGGCATAATACAGTCACAACAGCCAATCCCACTTGGTGATCTATCAAAGATGGTCAGAGGAGAAAAAGGAGTTCAGGGCTGGAGTTTATATTTCTGATGTGAAGATAAAGAATGATGTCTTAACTTCTCTGTTGGTCATTTCATTGTAAGAAGTCATATGGAATATGCACTAACAGCCATAATCTTATGCTCTGCCACTCCACTGGCCAAGTACATAGTTGGAAGCTCTTCGCATGATCCCTCATCCCTACTCTGTGCTTGGGGTGGAGAAAGAGGGCAATGATAGACCTTGATCTTGTGCTGAGTCTGTGGTTCAGCACATGATTGAGGACATGACACTATAGCCTGAGATCTCAATGATATAGGGCAGGATACAAATGTTTGAATAAATAATAAATAAAACAAAAAAAAATGTTCACATAGCTACCAAGGCTAGCCAAACTTTGTAGACCTGTACCTGTGTAGGACTGATTGGGCCAGAACCATTAATCTTGAAGACAGGATGTGGGCAACATTAAATGGATCAGGACTTAATTTAGACAGGACCCAGGGTAGGCAACCTAAAGTATAGGAAATAGAGAAACTGGTGGCCTGGGAGGGGGAGATGAGGGTGGAGGAAAAACTTGACACCTGACAGCAGTTGAGAGGCAAAGATCGGTGAGAAACTAGGAGAAAGGGAAGAAAGAATGACAGAGCACTGCATAAAAGTCAGCGCTGGGAAATGGACTTGGTTCAGTGGGAAGAGGAAGAAAAAAGAGGTGGGGTTGTTTGAGGTGGGGTTATATAATAGCAGAGGAAGAGAAAGGGAGGGAGAGAAAGAAAGAGGGAGGGAGGGAGAAAGAGAAAGAAAGAACAGAAAGGTTCTCTGCTCTTACCATTGGCTGACCATGCTTCACATTGCCCATTTGCCTTCAGATTGGTGTTCACAAGCCAGGCCTCAAAGAGCACATGCAGAGAGTACGTGGCTGTCTTAATGTCATCTTTGCTCCCGGGTGGCTCCAAACCTGCGCTGCGTCAGTTACACAACACTGCCTCTGATTTGGAGCCATCCTAGGGCAAAGAGCCAGAGACCCAAAGCAGAAACGTTGGGGAGTTACCCTGGCTTTTCCTGGCCGAGCGAGGTCAGCAATGCTCTTCCCCGTCTGTCCTCGCGCAGGCGCTGTGCTGTGGGATGTTTCCCAGGAGGAAGGCGGCGGCCTCATGGCTGCCAGGAAGCTCAGGCTGCCTTCCCCAGTGGGGATTATTTACCACCAGTGATACCGTGGGGTTTGGTGGCAGAGCGGTGCCAACTTGGTGCCATGAAGACAGCCTGTAGGTATACCACGACATAAAATTCCAGAATATTCATGCAGGTGAGCCGAGCTGCACAGTGCAAGAGATGAAAGATTCCTCACTGAAGACTAAATTAGACCTAAAATGGTAGATACATGATTTGGGACCTCTCAGTGTTACAATCCATGCTTAAAAGTAGCTGTGGGACCAATTTAGATTTGGACTATGGCGCTGAGGGAGGGGGGGGTAGGATAATCCTTCCACACCTGTCCCATTTCCCCAATTAAAATTCCTCCTGCTGACCCCTCCCTCATGCTCCTATGGAGGGGCAGAGAGACTGGGACAAGATGCACACCTCTCTTTTATTTCCCCTCCAGAGCTAATAACAGCTTTTTTTAATGAAGGAAGTATTATTTAAATAGAGAAGAATGGCAAGTAAACCACCCTGTAGCTCTGATCCAAATTGGCCTCCTCCTCTGCAGCTACTTTTAAACAAAGAAAAAGATGCCCAGGATCTGATCATGTCCAGTTTGGTCTTCAGCCTACCAATCAAAATAGCAGTAGCATTTTTGATGGAATGCTGTTTGACTATAGCAGTTAACGAGACACCAAATTATTT